>NW_016017384.1:3525795-3587054 GCF_000320565.1 Sphaerulina musiva SO2202
ATTGATGGGATTGATGGGATTGATGGGATTGATGGGATTGATGGGATTGATGGGATTGATGGGATTGATGGGATTGATGGGATTGATGGGATTGATGGGATTGATGGGATTGATGGATTGATGGATTGATGGATTGATGGATTGATGGATTGATGGATTGATGGATTGATGGATTGATGGATTGATGGATTGATGGATTGATGGATTGATGGATGGTAGAAGCGATCTTGTTGCGTAGGGGCTACTGGTGGTCCCCGAGCTGCATTATTCTGGGACAGTGGCAATCTTGAACTGTTATGGGAAGGCCGGTAATCTATCGTACAGCTATTAGCAGATTTATAGCAGTGCTGCTGCTACTCCTCTTTGGTAGTACTGCCATCGTGCAGTTTCTTGACTCCATGTATATCACCAAACCCGTCTCGGCCCAATTCGCCTTCCTCGCGATAACAGTCTGCGAGACTCCTCTTCGGATCTTCGTCGGGGAGACCGAATTGCCGCCTGAGTTTCAGCACTTCGTCTCGCAAAGCTAACGTCACTTCTATTCGGAGTTGTTGAGCTTCTCGGCCATATCGCAGCTCGTCATCAGCCACCACACCGAGCGTCTCCAATGGTAGGCCCTTCAGGTTGCTGCCTTCATGGACGGCTTTCCGCTTCACTCGCTCCTTCAATTCTCGCCATCTCTCCCGGAAAGGTTCCAACAGCAATTCACGGTTGACCCTCTCGCCAAATGCTATCGTCACGTCTTTGCCAACACGCGGCAGGAAGCGGGGCCATGTGCGCTCATTGTCCATGACATGCTGGGGTCCATCAATCCAGATCGGAATCACATCGGGACAAGGCTCACTTTCCAGTATCAGACGCGCAATGCCCCATTTGAAGTATCGCATGACCCTGGAAGGATGTTGGTGAATCATACCCTCGGGAAAGATGTGCACCCAGGTATGTCGACGTAAAGGGTACGCCGAAGGAGCAGGGAAGGTGTCGTAACCATTCGTGGTGTATGTCAATTGAGCACTGCTGAAGGGATCAGAGGCTGGCAGAGACGAAAAGTGGATGTCTTCCTTGGAGGACGATGCGGACGGAGAGCGAGAGCCGTGAGGATCGCTGAGCAATCGTATGCACTCGGTCATTGTCGGCTGGAATAGTCCGCCAAACTTGGAATGCGCCGATCGATGTGTCGGGAGGGTATTGCCAAAGGAGAAGAAAGCAGACACGATGCTGTTCTGGAAACAAATGTCATAGCTGCCCATCGACCAGCGCATGTTGTTTGGCTTCCAGAAGTAACGATGCGGCAGGGCACCCCACATCAAAGGGTCGTCGAGACTGCTCTGGATTAGTCGTTCTGTCCGGTCATAGGTATAGGTTGAAATCGCGTGGAGATAGCGTACATGCTCACATGGTTCGAAACTATAATTGACTTGAGTATTGTGTGCGTGTGTGTGCAAAAAGACGTCGGCGTATGGCATTGCTGGTCTACATACCAGTCACTAAGCCCCTCGTCCGGCCCTGTTCGTCTTCGCGTTCATCGAGCACTTGAAGGAACTGATCGAGTCCATGCACCTCGGTTCTGCTGAGGGTATACAGGAAGCTTCGACATAAGAATCCCACCGTGCCGAGCGTGGCTGCAGAAGTGATTCGCCATGGCAGAGATGGCTGGTATGGTCGCTCGTCTTCTGCCATTTCTCCGGGTTGCTGTCATCGAGAATGCATAAGGAATGTGAAGGCCATGGTGTTCAGGGAGAGACGATGGATGGACGTTGAACTTTTTTGCCCCTTCGTCGCAACATTGTCACGTGACACGTGTATCGATATTACCCGGCTTGGCGCGCCTCTAGCCGACCCTTTCAGTGACGAAGGCTGGTCGTGTCGTGCAGGACATGAATGTTCACATTGATTGAATAATGATAGATACCAGGTACATCATATGATAGCTGTTGAGCAAATCTCAATTGTTCTTCGTCAATTTATCTCACGAAGATGAAGCTAAACTAGGCTCTGCTCCAGGTTTTCTAAGTTGCTCCCATCTCCAAATGATGTTGCAACATATGTAGGCTTCGTTCGCATGGGGCAACCTCACTACAGAATAGAGCTACACACCATTTTGTAAAACAACACCTCCGAAAGCTCGCACAAGTAGGTAGTGGTCGTCTCCAGAGATGTGCCTACTGGACTTCCATGCCCCTAGGTCTCTCCGATGGCTGTGTTCACGGCGAGGCTGCGGAGAGATCAGCCTGACGACCGCTCGTCAAGTCCGTGCCACGCTCTCTCACGAATGAATCTTCTGCACCGGTCTGCGCGAGCCGTACAATCTATCGAGCGTGAAAGAGAGCCTCCTAGTATCTCGCTAACCCAGGGCTATCATGACAGTCTCGTTCTTGTGTGGCAAGGTAGAAGACGCGGTTCGAGACCACGGGGTCGTCCGTAGGCGAACCCGGTCTCAACCCCATAAGCACAACACCGCGTAAAAAGGCCATACGATCTCTTCAGGCGATCTTGTTCCAATGAGCCGGAGACAGTGGGAAGAGATACTCTCTACCAGGCAATCAGGATATTGTAACGAGAGCTGGGCCATCGCTCGAATTTCCGAGGTCTCGTGCCATGGTGCTCTATGTCCAGAATCATCTCGCAGGTCAAGAGTGAGCTCGCAACCGGTTGCCGTCTTCTGTGTGCTCATTAAGGAGACATATCCACAGACGGAAGGATAAGCACATCGCCGAGGCAGCGAGGCGCCAAGTCTTCGCTCAAGCTTGGCCCAAATGAGCCATCAACAAGATGAAGTTGGCATCGGCGCAGTGCAACGTGCAACAAGGCTTTTCCAACATGGTGTTACTGCCATCACTCTTCCTCACTTTCTTCCTCCTCATCGTCTGCCGCCATGGCAAGCGCCAGCTGCTTCTCAATATCATCGTCTTCATCTTCACCAGGCGCGACGGCTTTACTGACGCTCGGCCTATGAGCCTGTGCCGGAGAAGGTAACTCAAGAGGCTCCTCGATATCGGCATCGTCGTCCTCGAGTACCAGCTCGCCATCGTCATCGCCGTTTTCAAGCACGAGTTCACTTTGGTCCTCCTCATCTTCCACATCGCTTCCATCGCCAAAGTCAAATTCGTACTCTTGAATCTCCTCTTGCTCCGCCTCCTCCCCTTTCTCTGGAGCGGGAGAGGCCAAGCCTGGACTGCTCGCAGCAGACGCCAGGCTGATTGGACCCGTGTTGAGTGCGCCATTGAGCGCCCATGCCATGGCTCCAGCTGCCCTCGGGGGCTTCTCTGTTACTGGCGTCTCGTTCTCCAAGATGAGTTCGCCTGAATCGTCTATGGATGGTTTGCGCACCGAGGCCTTGCGGTCCATGCGTACCTTTGGGATGTCCGGTTTCGCTTTCGAGGGGTTGGATTTCACAGGGGGCGGTACAGTCGCCGGCTCCTGGCCTGCCTTGACACGCTTCGTATTCGACTTGTCCGCAGCGGTTTTGCGCTTGGCGGGAGCCTTCGACTTTGCAGCAGGCTTGACTGCACGGGCGCCAGGCGTGCTGCGTGCAACAGGCTGCACTACCGGGGTTCCCAAAGTGCTACGGCCGGGCTCCACAACCGGCTCCTGCTTCTCCAGCTCTGCTTTGAGAAAATGGCGATAGTCGAAGGGGTTCGACGCGTCTGGGGGGGAGTCCTCATCGTCATCTCCAAATAAGTCATCCTCAGCCGGCGCTTCAGAGAGGTGTGGATACATCTGCTCAAGCTTGGCAGCATTGCTTTGTGCAGGTGTACTGATCAGATTGAAGGTGTGCATCCCGTCCAGCCTCTCCAGCACCATTTCCTTGTCCTGTCCTTCTCCTCTCTCGACCAGCACGAAAGTCCCGACATCTTGCCTATATTCCCCGCGATAGGCGTAACGTCCGCTTCCTGCTTCCAGCAAGAGCTCGTTCCCGTTAGGACCATGTCCGATGGATGCTTTCACGTCCTCCGTTGGCTTCAAGGCAGGTTTGTGGTTGTATCGTATACTGGCGAAGTGCGTTCCGTCTGAAGGCTTTGTGATGCTAGCGCCTAAGCGGATTGGGAATACCGCTTGCGACTTCCCACTCAGATCGATAAGACCATGCACTGCTGCCATCGTGTCGTGTATGGTATGCGGACAGACTGCGGCAGCGAGGTAGGGAGTGCGGAAAAGGGCGCAGGCAGTGAGGAATCGAGTTATCACATGGTGCCCAGTGCTGTAGTTTGCTTATTCTCACACGAGATTCTTTGTTCCCAAGAGGGCGTACCTCCGGAGGTACCTGCAGTGGGGAGGTCCAGCAGTTGAGACGAGACGGACGGGAGCGTGGAAGGTGGAACCATGTTCCGGAAACCGTGGAAAGGGTCCGTGCGCAAGCGGTGGTTATTTCTCCGAAGGTTCCTGCAAACCTACCTGTACCTACCCGTTCTTCCCCCCCTCTCTGCAACAACCACCTTTTTCCCGCTCCGTGCAGTGGCTTCCATATCACACTCAGTTCACGCTCGAATTCATGACTGCCCACCTCGAACTATGTACTCGCTCACACCACGCACGCACGCACGCCCGCACGAGAGCAGTCGGAATCATACTTTATTAGCCAAACAGTCGCTCATCACACTCGCGTTCAGTGCACTTCCCTATGACTCCGAGGCTTAATACGCAATCTTCACTTTATACGGAACTTTTTACTCTGCCGCCTCGCCGCGACCAACCAATATCCGCCAAGACTACACCTGGGATGGGACAGCGTGAGATTCATTACTCTGCATACAGCAATTTGTTCCCACCGGACAACACATATCATGGGTCTCAAAGTGCATGCGGTTGTCTCGTGCAATCATTTCATTCATTATAGGCTACCTAGGCCAGCAAACCACTCAGTACATCCATCATACATGTGCATTGACAACAACCTTTTTCAACCAAATACCAAAGCTCTAACCTCGATAGACTCTCGGCCTGGCCAGTCCGGCTTTGTCCTGGGGTCCACAAACGCAGAGTGAGGCGTTCGAGCGCCATCCTTGCTGTCATAGCACTGGAGTAGAATGCGTTCATCATTCTTCATTCCACTCCAATAGTACCACTGTCCATTGGGTGTATACTTCACGCCTGCCGTCTCGCCCGTCCGGTGAGGATATCTGTGCTCGACCGGAACGATATCGTCATCCGGTACCGTTCTCGAATCCGCATATGCGAGCGGGGACGCGACGACGGGACCGTTCAGTGGCCTCCAAACATTGATCAGGCGTACGCGGTCGTTCTTAAGCGCCTCGGCCTCGTCGCCCATGTGATAATCCACACGCAGGTTCGCGGACTTGGTCGTTTGGTCAATGTGAGCCCTGTTGACGGGTGCTCGCTTAGCGTTCGGATCACTTCTCCGCACCGTGTGATCAAATATGAACACTCTCTTTGCGCCTGGCACTTTGTCGAGCAGGAGGCTCTCGACTTCTGGATAGTATGTCTTCTCAATCTTCTCGTCATGATTGAAATCTGCATTCTGCATTCCGCTGGATACGTTCTGCAACACTCCAAACCCTCTTTCGTTCATATCGAACTCACTCTCTCGGCCGCGAATGTCTTGCAGAGTGATCTCGTGGCTATCTTCTCCAAAATTGCGCTGAGGTAGACCTGGTGGAGGGGTTTCGATGTAGTTGAATGGTACGCCGCCGTCTGCCGGTGGAGCGTAGAAGACGAGGGTCGAATGCGCTTCGCCACGAGGAATTGGAATGTCGTCTGTCACGCTGACCTTCGTGGCCTGCATCGTTTGGGTGGACATGGTCGTCGTTGTTGTAGTGCTCTCTGGATTGGTGCGATTGATGCTGTAGGCTCCTGTTTGGTAAGTTCTTCGGGATGATGAGAGTGTACCTAAGTAAGGTAGGTAGGTAGGTAATATGTCAAGCTGTTTGTATTGACTTGCCACTTCTAACGAAGGCTCGAGCATATATATATATCTCTCTCTACTAGGTGCTGATCAAGCTTGATGACTACTAGGTAGGTACATGTAGTACGTACTGTCGCATTTCTAATCGAAACTACAAAGATGTAAGACCGAGGATCTAAAGATCTGACACGATGGCGAGATTCTACGTCATGCCTTGTCGCCGGCTGGAAGAACCTTAAGCCAGATGCGGAGATGAGGTAAAGATGCATGACATAATCAATACAAGCTGGTACGGTCCAATCGTTTCTTCGTTGCTTAGTAGATCACCATCCGTTGCGTGCTTCGAGGAACAATCTCGCAAGGCCACACACTTCCAGTCGCAGCCTTACCACCCGCATGACGCTCACCACCCCGACTTCATGTCGCACTCGCCCTTCACAGCAGGAATGCACCCATACTCTCACTCCGGGCCTTTTGCCCAACCGCCATACACCTCGTCAAGTTCCACGCCGCGCCCATTCGACTCTCTCGCGTGGCGCCTCCCAGCAGTCTCCTCAAATACAATACCTTCTCCTCGTCAATCAAGCCCTTCAGCTCGGCGCCATCGATCAGTTCTTGGAACACCAGCAGCGATAGATCGTGCATGAAAGACACATGTCCAATGCTGGACAGTCTCTTTTCCAGCGCCACCTGCTGCACATTCTGCATCAAAAAGTAGTCGTCCAAGCGGGCCGTCCATTCCGGTCGAGGGGTGTAGCGTCTCATATTGGCAAACTCCTCTTCGAGTTTATCGATGCTCGAGTGGGAATGAGAAGGCGAGGCCTTGACAAAGTGTCGATTGAGGACATCCCACTCGTCCCACTGCAGCCATCCTCCCGGTTTCAGCATGCGAAGCAGATTCTTCAGCAGTGGGGTCGGGTCGTTCTCTTTCACCACGCACACAAAGTGTCGGATGTGAATCACGTCGTACTTCTCGACCAGATCGTCGGTAGGTGGACGGAACACATCAGCGAGACGGAGTGTGACGTTCTTGGGAAGCCATTCTCGGGGTGGCAGCTGGCCAAAGGAGATGTCGATGGCGTCGAGCCGAGTGGACGCCGGCAACTGTTGGGCTAGGTCGAGCAGCCATATCCTAGTCTCGAGGTCAGTGGCCATTGTTCACAATGTCGATCCGGGAAGATGCCCACCCGGTGCCTGTTCCGATGTCTGCTATGTGCAGGTTTTCTTTGCCTCGAATCGCATCTTGAATCCGCGGGTGTAAGTTGTAGCCGTAACTATCACAGCCAGGTTTCCATCAGCAAGCGCGCGCGAGCCTCAATCTCGTTCACTGACGCTGCACTTACGAGGACTGCCAGATGTAATGTGAGAGATTGAGGCGCGCAGAAGCCGCGGCATCTCGTGTCAGGACATAGTCGTCGTGAACATCAATGGCCGAGTCTGGACGTGACGGCGGAGTCTGGTCGCCGGCATTGCGCTTGGCATGGTCCTCGAGCTGCAGAGCCATGTCGGCGGATGCCAAGGAGCGCAGAGGAACGTCGGCTGGATCAATTTCAAAGGCGGTGGAGGCAGTGGAAGCAGTGGAGGAATCAGAAGCAGACGAAGCAGTAGAAGCAATAGAAGCAGCAGTGAACAGGGGACTCGCGAGGCAGCTGGGGTCCACCAGCTATTTGTGATCATCTCGGAGCTTCACTGACAAGATCACATTAGTGAATGACGGCCGATCGTTAGTGGTCGGGTTCATGAGGTTCTCTGGTGCCGACTGGGCATCGCCCTTATGCAATGCTTCGCTGGCAACGCTTGCAGCTCGTGGTAGCCCACCATGATGGAGCTGTGCTCGTGCAGATTACCAGAACCACTACCAGCACCATGATTATCTGGGGGTGCAGGAAAGAGGAGAGCCTGTGAGTGAGTGTGGTGGTAGAGGTTGCGTGACCATTGTGATGGGACTTGGGACAGCTACAGCTACAGCTACAGCTACCGCAACGCACACACCCATACACCCACACCCACACCTACGACGTGGATGTCAGAACTACTGTACGATACGCAGGGACCGCGGTGCATGGAGAGGTGGATGAGTTATATGAGTAGAAGGTAAGGCAAGGCAAGGCAAGGCGAGGCAAGGCAAGGCAAGGCAAGGCAAGGCAAGGCAGGGTGAGGTAGGGTGAGGTGAGAGGTTAGGGTCGGGTAATGTACCTAAGTTCTCGAACTTCTCGTGGTGGTGGACAGACGGGACGGGAGGACGGGAGGACGGGAGGCGGTGAGGTTCGGAAATGATCTATTCTGGTGTGGGCCTCCCGAGAAGACGATCGATCTTCATCTCTCAGGTGGTATGTACCTTACCTCCAATCCTCCTCCATCACACCTTAGTAGCTACATTACCTGTACATGTCAGCTAGTACCTACATGTGAATAATGGAGAAGCCCAGCCCCGGACAGTCTCCTGTACATGTACCTGTGACTCTCATTGACCTGCTCTCCAATGCCCTCGTCCGCCGGCACACCTCACCCTACATCCCTGTCGCCGACCTCCTGCAGCTAGGCGCGACCTGCAAGCTCATACGGCAGCTCATCTATCAGGACACCGAAGCTTGGCGCCATCTCGACCTCACGCCCGTCCGCCGAGCCATCATCGATTCGACTCCCATTGATGTGGGCGGAGTGTCATGGCGGGCCGAGAGGATGGATGAGAGTCTGACCGAGGACGACTTCTATGCTGGTCCATTACGAGGCATCTTGGGCAACCTGCATTCCCGACGCGTATTGAAGTTCGTGCAGACATTGATCTTGGATGGTCTGACTGTCCCTGCCGATTTGGTCCGAGAGATTGTTGCCGAGGATCGATACCACGTCCGCGTGTTGAGCCTGCAAGAGTCGAAGCAGCTCAATATCACCAAGCTCCAGCAGGTCTTGCGCTATGCAGTGCGTCCGACGAGAGAACCGGGAACTCCTCGGTTGAAAGCTTTGTACATTTTTGGCCAGAAGCATGCACCTGTGCCGCACTCTGTCGCCAAGTCCAAACCACCAGTCGGACAGCACCGACCATTATCTCCTGGAGTGATGAGCAGTGCTGGGGCACAGATTGGCGTCGACTGGAACCACAGATCGCAGCACGACCTGATTCCGCGTAGAAGTGACGATGAAAGCCGATGGTATGGATGCAACGGCAAGGCTTTAAAAAGACCGTATTCCGAGTGGGCTGAGACAGTCCAAGTATGCCGGGGAATCATCCATTTCGATGCAGTGTTGTGCAGAGGTCCCCGACATGATATTACTAAAGTGTCGAGCACGAATTTCTTGCAGCCCACAATTGCGACTATTGCCCTCGGACCAGAGGGCTGCCAAGACTGTCATACTTCCCCCGAGGGACCTGCAGCATTCGGTGATTGCGACTCCTCGGACCTACCACTATTGGCACCCGTGCCACTGCATTCATCTACCGTCAGAGCATGCATTCGACCAGAGCCACGGGGAGTAGGCAAATTCCCCCGGCTCATATTGAGATGTGAGGATTGTTTACGTGGACGATATTGCGAGCAATGCCATCGATGGTGGTGTGAAGACTGGTGAGTTTCTTCAGGTCACCTACATTGTCAAATGTGAAAGACTTGCCCAAGGTACCTATGATAGGCACTAACGAAACACCGTAGCTATCAGGAACCACCCTCGGGAATCATCTCGAGATGCAAGGAGACTTGCAGCTGAGAGATGGCCCGAGCGGCCGTGGACCCAGAGCAGCACCCCGAATGGCGATCCAGTCATTATCGGAGAAATAAACTACTCGGAGACAAGAGTGTGCTGCTGACGACCAGACACATTTAGATCGAACCAAGATGGCACCGGAGAAAGGAGTAGAGTCGGCTGTGCTAACCGAAGCTTACCTACCTAGGTTGCTTACGATACCAAAACCGACGATGCATCTGCCAATTCCCACGGGCAAAGGCCTATGAACGTATGATGAACACGAATGACGAATTGATGTGGTGATTAACATTATCATCGGAGCTAGCTTGCGCAGGAATACTGTAATGGACCAGAAGGAGAAGAATAATACACAGAACAATCTCCAACTGCCCATGGCTTCTAGAAGATTGAGCTTTCAATCGCCTTTGGTCCGGCTTCCACTTCTCCTCGTCTTCGTCGACGCTGTCGGAGTAGTAGTTGCTGCTAGAAAGTCTTCAGGTATATCGTTCCAGTTTTCGGTTCTCGTGAATCTTTGCTGCCGCTGCTGCTGCTGCTGTTTCTGCACAAAACGGTCTTCATCGCTACTTGTATCGTAATCCACCACACCGGCTTCATCTTCGCCCCTCTTCCTTCTATCGAGTGGTTGCATTTGCATACTAGGGCTGGGGCCTTCTCCACTTCTGCTCCTCTCGTTCGCCTGCAGTGCTGCGTTCCTGGCTTGGTCTACAAAGCCTTGTCCAGGAATCCACTTGGGGCGCGGCGGAGGCTGCCAGGGGGGTTGCTGCTGGTGAGCTTCACGATTCCACAACGCGTCTTCTCGCATCCTTTGTTCGCGCTCGCGGGCGATGCGATCTTTGGCTTCCCAGAAGGATGGACTGACTTCCCAGCTCCAGCCATCGCCGACCGTGTTCAGGTAGGGCAAAGGCCACTTCCACGGCACCGGTCCCATCACTTGAAGCAAATTGCGTTTCCACCCGAGATCGAAGGCATTCGGTAGACGTTCAGAGTCCACTTCGTCTTGATAGCTGTTGTATCTCTCCCGCTCGCGCTGGGCTTCGATCGAAGCATATGTACGATTTAAACTCTGCTGCGCAGGCGATGAGCCCAGTGGGCCTCCATTTGCCGCCACGGGGGGAAGTGGCGACGGCGTTCGCGAGGTTGCACCCGATTCTCCTTCTTCGGGACGCAGCACGCCGGGGAGAGCATTGGCGTGAATCTCCTTTAGGCGATCAGTCAGAGGCTGGTGCTGTCCCGTCTCGACGGCATTGGTAATGGGCGTGGCATCATGTGCCAGGTTGTGACGAGTTGGATCCTTGAATTGGCCCTCCATACTTTTCTTCAATGGACTGAGATATCGCGTCTTTTCCAGACTCTCGATCGTGGTCTGACCCGAAACAACGAGATATACATGCCACGCGGTGAATCCTGATAGGACCAGACCGATGACACCTGCCAGAACAGACAGCAGGATCGTGTTGACGACCAACATTCCCTGCAGGCCCTCGGCACGTTCGTTGAACTCCTCCCAGACCCACCACGCACTCACGCCAAAGCACGTCCAGCAGAAGAGGCTTGTGTACAGCAAAAACAGCAAAAACGCCTTGTAGTTTCTCAATCCCACGCACGTGGCCAGCCAGGGACAGTGGTGATCCATCTTCAACACGCATTGGCCGCAGGTGGAGCAATGATGGGTGCGATCGGGCTTGACACACTGGCACTTTTTGCAGAAGCGTGGTTTTCCGGTGCTCTTGGCCGTCACGCTGTTCTGCATCCACTCCCACTCTCGCGGCACCGGCTCCACGCCCTCCTCGCGCAGTCGCGCGCCATGGTTGTACTCGTCGTGCGTGGGCAGTCCCTGGTAGTCGCCCTTTCGGCCGCGCGGGCCACCCTGGTCATCGAGAGGAGAGCCGGGCGGGGAGAAGACGGCGATGGTGTAGCTGATGTCGGCCAGCGCATAGAGGAGGATGCCGAGGGCTGCGCGGAGGTAGGCGCCGGTGCCATTGCGGCCGACGAAGGAGACGTTGGCCTCGACCCAGACGGCCCAGGTGGTCAGGCCGTAGACGAAGACGAGCGGGAAGAAGGCAAAGGTGGCGCAGCAGCAGCGCTCCAGGCGGCGGGCGAATGACTTGGTGCGGCGGTGGAGGGACGGCGAGGTCGAGGTCGAGGAGCGGTGGGTGGTAGCCAGGGTGGGCATGTCGGAAAAGGAGGTCGCTGCTGCCATGAGCATGACCATGAATTCGATTACTGTACAGTGTACACGCGGGCGACGACTAAAGCCATCGTCGTCCTTCGCCAGGCCAGTACAGTACAGACAGACAGGAATGGATGGAGTGGAGTGAGTGGAGTGGACGGGAGGGAGGAGATGCGATATGTATCACGGAAGAGGTCTAATCAATATTAATGAATATGTGTAGAGCAATTTTAGGTAAGGCCGGTACCTTAGCCACTGCTGACGTACGTCTCGCGTGGCTGAATGATAACGCGAAGTACCCTCAGGTGCATTAGGTAAGCTCCATCTCTGCCAAGACATTCCCATGCTCACTCTCACCTCCACCTCCACCCCCTTCCCCTTCCTCCTCCCTTCCACACCAACGACTCCCCTTCTACACTCAACATTGTCCTCCTCGGCCACTACGGGAAGAAGAAAAAATGTCCGCCGACTCGACAGCATCCCTCTCCGCGCAAGTCAACAAACTCAATATCAACAACGACGCGACGGTAGGTCTTCTCCATATCTCCCTCCATCTTACCCTTCTGACTCGTCCACCTCCAGTCGGACCCACCCACGTCAACACGACCAACAACATCATCTTCACCCACCACAAGAACAACAGAGACCAAGCCTTCGGAACTAGTTGCTGTCGTCGACGACCTCCTTGTCCAACTCAATTCCAAGTTCAGCCAAGTCAGCACCGAAATGCTCGGAAAGCTGGACGACATGTCCAAACGTCTGGATGCCTTGGAATCTCAAATTCGTGCTGGAAATGCTGGGGGAAAGGAAGAGGATGAGATGTAGTACGATCATCCTGTTTTTGACGAAGTTGAGGGAGAAGCAAACGGCGCCGCTACTATTGCTGCCGCTTCCGCTAACGAGGCTTCTTCCGATGAGGCTTCTTCTGACGAGGGAGTGATACTTGGGGATGTTACTAATGTGTGGCGGTCTCCAGAGATGAGGCAGGATGAGTCGGCTCGAATTCGGGGTGGGGCTCAGACTGAGAGTGGGGACTTGTGAGAAGGAGAAAAAAAGCGTCTTGCTCGTGTTGGCCGGTGCCGACAAGTGCGTTTCTCGGAGAAGATGAAGACGAGGATGGTGGCCTCGACGACTGACCAGAATGGTGCAACATTGCTTCTAAATCAGTCTTCTTCCCCAGGAGTGTGGGGAGGAAAGTGCTGACTAACAACACAGTCCTGAAAAGCTACCGAAGCACATGTTGAGATGCCCTATGCCAGAAGAGCAATGCCTACCCCTGCTCTTACCAGAAACTCCGAGGATGGATCTCATGAGTGCATTGGTTCTCATCTGAATACGGGAGAACCAGTATGCCTCAATCTCCGCAGTTCAAGACATCGTATGGTGATATCGCCTAACAGTTGGCACTAGTGCCCGCCAATCCTCAACTGGCTCCTCTGCATGCTATCATACTTGGGGGAGAACGACTGGCGGTCATGTCGATTCTGGCCGAGCTAGAGATGTTCGGTGGAAACAGATACGACGAAGCTTGGTCTACATTGTGTGCGATCATCTCGAAACTCTGATGGATAGCTGGTCTTCTGAGGAGTGGAGAGAGGATGTCCTTTAGTTCCCAATAATTACATAGCAACATGAAACGACCACAGCTGGTGATTGGCTCGACGACGACGCCGCCTCTCTGAGAATGTCATCAGACGTGACTGCACAAACTGCATGTGCGATTGGGGCCAGTTTGCCAGCTACAATAGACGATGTACATTGAGCAAAATCAAGAATTGCAAAAATTACACATCGTATTGTCAACAGTATCACTGAACGAACGGATGGACGGACAGACGGAAATTCGTTTGCCGATATTGTACAAAGCGCTACAGACCGACTGATACATGTATCTTTAGCAATCGCATCTTCCATGCCACCTCGGAAATGCTACAACGTCGCGCACGCTATTGATGCCACTGAGATAGCACAGCAAACGGTCAAAACCCAGACCGAAGCCTCCGTGCGGCACACTGCCATATTTGCGAAGGTCTTGGTACCACTCCAAGCTACCAGTCCCCGCGAGACCTTTGGCCTTCATGGCGTTGACAAGTTCTTGCGAGCGATACTCACGCATGGAGCCCCCGGCCAGCTCACCGAGATCCGGCACCAGGAGATCGAAGCAGGCGACAGTGTCATTCGTGCCTTTGCTGTTGGCTGTAGAGGTCGAAGGCGACATGTAAAAGGGTTTCTGGGAGCGGGGGTAGTCTGTGACGAATACTGGTGCGCCATTGCCGAGTGTAGTTGCAATCCAGCGCTCGTGTTCCGCTTGCAGGCCGCCTTCGATCGTGGGTTTAAAGGCGAACTTGACTTGTTTGTCTGCCACGGCGGCTTGAAGTCTTTTGATGGCGTAGTGGTAGGTCACGCGCGGCCAGTTGGCTCTCATCAAGCGTAGCCATCGTTTATCTAGCGTCGTGGCGGACACAGCATAATCTCCTTCGCGTTGTGGGTCTTTTGGCGACTTTCTCGCCTCCATCAACTCCTGGCCTACCCGAGAGACGGAAATATAGCCTGTCACATTTCGTAACATAACCTCGAGCAGATCCATGATCTGCTTCATGTCGGTCGCAAAGCAGACTTCCGCTTCGAGCATGTAAAACTCGCTCAAATGTCGGGGTGTATCGCTCTTTTCCGCTCGAAAAGTGGGCGAGAGTGTCCACACACGATCGACAGCCTGGGCAAGTGCCTCAAGATGTAGTTGTGCTGATACCGTCAGATATTTGGGGCTTCGAAAGAAGTGCTCGACCTGGGATGCATGCTGTGGCTGTGGCGGCGTCTTCTGGCCGGACCGCTTCGAATCGTTTGACGAAACCGTAAAGACCTCCCCGGCACCTTCACAGTCGGAGGAGGTAATGATGGGCGTGTGGGTCTGTACAAAATCGAGACCATCGAACCACTTCGTGAAAGTACTGATGAGGTGCGAACGCAGTCGCAGAAGCAGAGCATTGGAGGGGATTCGTGGGCGTAGATGTGGCACTGTTCGCAAAAACTCTGGTGTCTGGTACTTGGGCTGGACAGGATTGCTATCGGCATGGTTCTCTCCCCGCACTTCGACGCTGGTCACTTGCAGTTCTCGATTTTGCCCTTTCCCTTGGGACGGTGTCCATGCCCCGTTGAGCGTCACCGCCGTACCATAGGATAAGCTGGCACATTCTTAGTAATTGAGTCGCCTCACCATCGCCGCATGCATACACTCACTTTGCTGCCTGCTCCGGCTTCAGAACGGCCTGGAGAGGTCGTGCCGTCGTTCCATCGCCAATATGAGCAAACGCTACTTGCTTCTGTTTCCTCACCGATCGCACCCAGCCACTGACGCGGACATCTTGTTCGATCTTGTCGACCGCATCCGGATGGTCACTGTCATAATTGAGCAGGTCTACGATGGCGTCCCGTCTTTGTGGATCATATGAAGCATATGAAGATGAGGTCGTGAAAGGGCGGCGCGGGCAGCGACACGCGGCCTCAAGTCTTCTGACAGCGCATGATGCTGATCGCCAGACTGTCATCGCCAGGGAGCCTTTCCTTTCTTTTTTTTTTTCTTTCTCTTCTTTCTCCTGTTCCAAGTGCGAGTGAAGTCTATACAGCATCGCATCTAATTTCATCGAGAGACGCCAGCGGAACGGGAGTACGGGACTACCCACCATCTGATGATCTAACCGAATATGGAGATTGCCCGTATTGCACCTAAATACTCCACTCCTACAGGCTACTGCAGTCTGCGGCCTGCCCACCGGCGGGCCACCGGCCAGTTGACCAGCAGCACACGCCTATGCCGATGGCGACACTTCGAGAACTGCATGCGGTATATAAAGACTGCACATTCGTAGGACATCTCAGGTAATGACATCGCTATCTCATTATTGCACTTTACCGTAACTCCACTATGGCCGGCAGCCTCCCACCTCAGTATCGATCTCTCACAGAGCTTCAAGAGGCATATCATGGAGGAACGACTACCGTGGCAGCAGTCACAGAGCAGTATCTTGCCGCTATCGAGAGTCTCCAGAGTCTCAATGCCATCACTGCTGTGAACCCCAAGGCGGTAGAAGAAGCTGCAAAGCTAGATGTAAGCTTGACAAGTATTGTAGCAGGCCGTGTTCGATCGGCGGGGTCCGGACAACCATCAACAACAACTTCGTGGATACCTATCGAGATATAGAGAGCCTGATTTTCTAACTAAAGTACCTTAGGAACTTCCACAACACCAACGTGGCCCTCTCTATGGTCTTCCCATCGTGATCAAAGACCAAATTGAAACAGCCGGCATCGCGACCGCCTATGGCAGCAAGGCCTGTAAAGATTACATCCCCACACAGGATGCGACACTGGTGCGCAAACTCCGAGAAGCTGGCGCCGTGATTCTGGCCAAGACGGCCATGCCAGATTGGGCTGCTGCGTGGTTTTCCACATCGTCGCTGACGGGAACCACCCAACACCCAATGGATCCCTCTAGAGATCCCGGAGGCTCTTCGAGTGGGAGCGGTACCGCCGTTGCTGCAGGCATGGCGCTCGCTGCTATCGGCGGTGATACCGGCGGAAGTATCAGATTACCTTCGAGTTTCTGCGGTCTGGTGGGTGTGCGTGTCACTCCGGGACGAATCAGTAGAGATGGTATGTCCTCGTTGGTGTTGACGCAAGATACGCCAGGACCGATGGCGAAATGTGTCGAGGATGCAGCGAGGATTCTGGATGTTGTGGTGGGGTATGATGAGAGGGATGAATATACGTCGATTAATGCGTTGGCGAGCAAGCAAACACCGACTACGTTCGTGGACGCAGTCAGAGAGCCCGTTATTGCTGGGAAACGTCTCGGGGTCCTGAGGCAAGTTTTCGGGGGCCATCAAGGTATCAATTCGGTCCTCGATCGAACTTTGGGAGAGTTGAAGTCTTCTGGCGCGGAACTCATCGATGTTGAGATACCGGGACTGAAGGATTTCATCCAGAAAACGAGCGTCTATATCCTGCGATCAAGAACTGACATCAACAATTTCCTCTCATCGAGAGAAGGTCTCAAGCATTTGAACATTGAAGACTTGGTGGAGAAGGGAGAGTATCACCATTCTCTGGACTTACTCGGTGGCATCTCCAAAGGACCTACCGATATGATGCAGAGTCCGCATTTCAGCAAGGCAATGACCGCTATTCAGCAGTTCCAGAGGACTGTGGCCAGTCTATTTGCGAAATTTGATTTGGACGCGATGATATATCCGACTTGTCAAGCATTGGCGCCGAAGACAAAGGATGTGGTAGAGATGAGGTGAGTGTGGCATTTTTCGCAGAGATGATGCGATATACTGATATGTCGATTGAAAAGGCATTTGAGCCTGGATTATCCGACAAATACAGTAATAGGGAGTCAACTGCTCTGGACCGCCATCTCAGTGCCCGTTGGAATGGCCAAGGATGTTGAGTATCCTGATGATCCAGAACTGCCTGTTGGTCTAGAGATCTTGGGAATACCGTTAAGTGAAGAGAGGATACTGAACTTGGCCGCTGGGATTGAGGCGATGAAGAAGTAGCAGATGTATGTGTGGGTAGCGTGTTGGATCTGTTCCAGATCTTGCGTGTCTGTAGCGGAGTATCTCATTTTGGTGGTTCTCCCATGCGCGCAAGGATATCTGGCCGTGTGCTCTGCATCCTCGAGCAGCGTTGAGAAGACGCGGCCCTCGATTGCGCATTCTGCCGTGCATCGTCTGCGGAGCATGTGCGCGCCTCTATCTTACAGTCCCATTCTCCATATTCAATACAAGCTCCAGTATATCCTTCTTCCACTCAGTCGTACTTTTGCGCTTAGATCCTATGTCCTTGTCAGTAGTGCTCTGGCGCGCAGAGATACGACAGATCTTACGGGGGCAGCAGAACCTCTGCCCAGCTACTGCTCAGGAATGCAACACCGCCCTATCCACTTCGTCAGTCTCTGTTATGCGGATTCCGAGCAAACGCTACTTCGTACCGCAAAGAAAGCCAGTGATGTGACCACACTCCTGTTCTCTGAGCTGGTAAACCATTTGTATGTCTCGCGCGCAAAACCTCCCCTTGGAGGCTGACGTGGGCCGCCGAGAGCTGTGCCGCGTTGCTGTCCTTTGGGTGGCATTGTGGGTGACGTCGATACGAGGAATTGGTGTGTCGTGATGTGCTGTTGAAGATTTCTGCGCTGGGGGTCGGAAAGGTGATGTCGTCGATGATGTCTGTGGTGGGCCGACGGACTGACTGGCTTGACTGAGTGAGACCCATGCACCCCCGAGACGGCCGCACTGGGGCCACTGGGCCATACAGTGGCCCGGCCCGCAGGTGGGAGCCCAGCCCGCTCCCAGGCCAAGCTAGGAGGCAACGTCTACCTTGGTATCGTCCTACATTCTACCTCCTAGGAGATATAGTAGGCTTCTACAAGCCAGAACAATCAAATTTTATCAACAGACCCGATCACCGTCAGAGAGAAAATTCCGTTGGTCCTATATGCTCATCGATCATGGACTCCCTGCGGGCTGTGAATCGATTGGGCTCTGCTGAATGTAGTCCAGTCTGGAAGATCAAAGACAACTAGCTGCTGGAGTCGAGAGGCAAACCAAAACCAATGTTAGGGAGTAGGAGGTAGTTATATACTTTGTCACGGATATTGAGTACAGGAGGGTCTCTTGCTCATGAATCTCTCTCCTGTTTGACAGTCATCATCAGATGCAACGCCCTCTCATAAGCCCACATAGTGACTGCACTGGACGGTGCAGCTTTGACCAAGCTCACCGTCAGCCCTCTGTACAGGCCGACTGTGCCCTCTTTCACCATGATCATCCGGAGTGTACTGAGAACACCGTTGTCGTAGACTGGTACTCTGCCACCAACATACCTACTGCGGCTGGGGCCTTGCACCTGCAACCGCTTCCTCACAGTGTCTAGTGGAAAGACTGCAATTTTGCTGAGGATGCTAGCCGTCACGCCAGCAAGCGCGTCTCCAGATCCAAAAGGCAGCTGTATGGCCGCAAACGGGGGCTTCAGAACTTCATAGAGAGAGAAGAAGAGTCCCATGTAGGGAACAACTTGCCCAATGCCTGCATTCAGGCCTCTGAAGAATCCGACAAATCCCTCGCGCCGCGCGATGTCGCGAACACTTCCGATCAATCCATCATAGATTCTTTCCGTTCCTTGCGCGGCGAAGCGAGTCCGGAGCAGGTCGAGAGGATATGTAGCTGTGGTAGCTGCAGTGCCCGCCACGGCACCACTGATGAAGCTCGTTGCAGTTCCGGGGAGCGCCACGCCTCCGTGCTCAGCTAACTCATTCAAGGCCTGGGCGGTGCTTCGGTAGGCCAAGAACTGTACTGCACCATAGCTCAGGTACAGTCCTTCGGCGGGAATGTTTCCTCTCCAGAATCCGGTGAGACCTTCGTGGCGCCAGATGTCGCGCACGACGCTGGCGACTCCAGTTGGCGATGCAGCACGAATGGGCCGGGCCAGAGGATCGGCGAGGGAGTGATAGTGCAGTTGCAAGCGGATCTTCACCACATCCAGAGGGGCAATGCAGAAGCGGGAGATCAAGCCGGATACGGCGCCAGCGAGGACCACCTGTATTCGCGTGCCCTGCACGATGTGAGCAAAAGATCACGCGTCGTGGTAAGTATCGTGGCAGCGCTTGGGATGTAGCACCCGAGGCCGGCGGGATCGTAGATAGTACCTCATTGCGCAGCTGCTCTGGAGCCGTCGACATCTAAGTGTTGTGACCTAGATGCATTGTGGGTGGAATGCGACTCTACCTAGGTACCTTGTATTTAAATAGGTAGGTCAGGTAAGGTAGGAGGTATTGTAGGGGGTAGGCGAAGGTGGAAGCTCGGGAAGGAAAAGCTTCATTTGTCGCTTCTGGTTGCCTTGCTCGCTTGTTCTTGCCCCCTCCATCCAGCTATGATGTTTCCAGCTCCGTAATCCCCGAGCCTTTGTACTGTATACGGTAGGTACAGTAGGTACCTTACTCTTACTTTACCTACCTATCACCCCGATGGCTTTGGCATTGTCATGGCGTCGCCTGGTCGTGCGCAATCCACAACCGCTCTGGCTTCGCAGCATTGCGCAGACTGTTGCTCCCGCCCGCCATCTCTGGACATCGCGACCTCGTCGACCCGCACACAAACCTCACGCAGAGACGCCGTCTGTTCCGCTCCGAAGCACACGACACGCGAGTGACCTGCGAGACCCCGACCCGCGTTGGATACCAATCGATATTGCTGGCCAGACGCACTCTTTCGCTCCTCTAGTCCTCCGCGACCTGTGCTCTTGCCCGCAGTGCATTGACGTGTCGACGAGGCAGAAGCAATTCTACACACCTGACATTCCCGCCAACATTGAGGCTCGGAGTGTGGAGGCAGACGCGGAGGGTTTGTCAATCACCTGGGCCAACGACGTGCCAGGATATGACGAGAGTCACGTCACGAAGATCGCGCTTGATGCACTCAGCAGGGTCGTCATCACCGGGAGCCCTGAGGTGGAGCGGCCTCAGCTGCCACGATCCTTCTGGAATGCCGCCACATACGCCCAGGAGACGAATGACTTTGAATATGCTGAATATATGGCTGACGACAAAGTGTTGCTGCATGCTGTGAAACAGCTTCACACTCACGGTCTGCTCTTCGTGCGCAACGTCCCCGAGGACGAGGAGTCTGTGAATCGCCTTGCCGAGCGCATCGGTCCCTTAAAAACAACATTCTATGGCAAGACATGGGACGTTCGAGCGGTGCCAGATGCGAAGAACGTTGCGTATACTTCTCAGAATCTCGGCTTCCACATGGATCTCATGTATATGGAACAGCCTCCCCATTTGCAGCTGCTACACTGCATACAATCATCTTCCTCGGGAGGGGCAAGCCTATTTTCAGACAGCTTCAAAGCGGTGAAAGACATTGCACAGATGAATCCAGGTGCCTTCCGCACGCTCGCCAGACAGCCGGTGTCCTATCACTATGATCATCCGGGCGAGAACTATTACCACCAAAAGAGGACAGTCATTCAGCAAAAAGCCGTACCAGGGCGTTCACCCGTTGAAGAGTTGCAAGACTTGGACGTCATGGATTTCGTTTCGTCGGTAGCTTGGTCTCCTCCATTTCAAGGTCCATTCCGCTTAACGGTCGATTCAAGAACTGGCCAACCCATGCAAGACGCCGTTTTGATGAGCAGAGCATATAACTTCCAGGTGTCGCGCTGGCATCAGGCCGCATCGGAGTTTAACAACTTGATCCATCGAGAAGACCATATTCATGAGAGGCTGATGAAGCCTGGGGAATGCGTCATTTTTGACAACAGAAGAGTCCTGCACGCGAGAAGAGCCTTTAACATTGGGGATATTGGAAGGCAGAGATGGCTCAAGGGTGGCTACATTGACAGGGATCCCTACTTGAGTAGACTCAAGACCCTGCGTGAGAAGTTCGATGCTTGATGGGAGCTGAGCGAGAAAGATGACACTCGCACACTTCAAGCCAAAAGTCTGGCTTGGATCGCCTTTCGCTAAGTTTGTCTACACGCGATGCGCGCCAAGCGTCGCACGCGCGCTGATCGCAAAACAGGAGAGCATGATGCAGGAAGACAGTCTGCCAAATAGATGGACGATGTGTCAGCCATCACAGACCAAAAGTATCTAGCAGGAGTCTTCGTTAGTTCAGACTTTGTCAATTGCTTCATTGTAAGCTCACAACCACGCTCACTTCTGGGCATCACGCTCGCACTAAAGAGGACGCTGCTCCCACCTGCCCCTTCAGCAGACACCACCGGGATTCGGCACGCCGCGTACATCCAGCATCGCGACCGAGATTGCACGTAGTGTCAACACTCCGTCGAACATGGCACACATGCTTAGCGGTGGAGGTTCTGTGGCTGCGAATGTGCTGCCGGAGATTCGATTCCGCACCGCATATGATCGCGGAACACGAGAGGCTCTCCATATTCCCAGAAGATAGTCATCTCCACATGGTAGCCGCCAGGGATCATGGCAGCGCTGGCTTATTAATTATTCTAGAAATCTGATCTTTCTCCACTACCGTCTCAAGGGCAGGACATGCTGTACCAAAGCGCCCTGTCTACAAAGCGGGCACATGGGCTGCTCTCTCAACCAATCTGTCACACAACTCCAACAAAACACGTGGCCGCACGTCGTCACACTGGGGTCCTTCATCGGTTCCAAACACAAGGTGCATTTCCGAGCCTGATCTCCAATCCATTGCATCGTCTCGTCATCTTTCAAGTCGTATCGATGGCCCTGGATTATCGGCGTATGGGTGGTCTGCGCCACCCTTCTCGCGATATCCTCGGGGCTATTTCCGGACGGGTGGGACTCGAAGAGTAAAGGTGTGTTGAAAGGATTCTCAGCTCCCGCTTCCACGTCCTCGTCTACCACTGCTGTGCCACCGGCTTGCAAACCGCTTGATGTGGGAGGTGGCGGGACGAGATTTTGGGCTTGGACATTGGAGTAGGTGGTCTTCATGTGTAGATAGCCTTGCACGACCATTTGCACGACGAGGAGCACTCCCAGGACTTCGTAACCTGCTCGTTGATCTCCCTCGGTGAGCTTTCGAGTGAAGACGTATCGGAGACCGAAGATACGTTTGGAGAGCTGGTAGTAGGCTCCCGAGAAGTAGAACACGGCCAGGCTGACTGCGTAAACGGGAGCTGGAGAGGTAATGGAGTCGAGATGTTTGAGAATGTATTCTTGGAACTGGCTGACTTTCTTGGGCGGGTTCTTGATCTGTGCCGAGTCTGACACTCGACGATGATGGGCCCGTTTGAGCCTCTTTTCCAATTTCGCCCGTAAGCGTTTGCGAAAGGCGGGGAGGAAGCGTGTGAGCGTGTAGGGAAGGAGGACGCTCGAGAGGATGTAGCCGCTACGCCTTGCGATAGAAGGAAGGCGATGGGTGTCATCTTCGACCTGGACGATATCGCAGTATTCTTCTCCCAGCGTCCGGTTGCCGATGAAGGTGGTGAGGCCGAGGTAGAGGAGTTCGGTGAATAGCGATGCTTCACTGGCCCATTTGTGTTCTGATCGTGTGCCATAAAGAGACCTGATAACGGCCGAGAGTTGGGTCAGGAGGACGGACTGGAAGTAGGCATCTTTCTGGTTGGATCGAATGATATCTGGTGCCGCTGCCCACGGGTAGTTGAAGGTGCGCGTGGGATCTCCCGAGATGGACTGGCCGCCATCGCGGATGTGGTCTGACATGATTGCGCCGTGACGGTGAATGTTGGGTGAGATATCACGACCAGCAGCAACTTGGAACAGTGGAACTCATATGTTTCGCTCCGGGCGCGTTCAGCGGATGCTCACATGGATGTGGTCTGCCTCGGCATGTGAGCGGATACAACCGCTTCGCCGCAATCCTTTCATGAGGATCCGGAGAAGTGTTCCGAAACTCCGGCAGAATTTGAGCCTAAGGCATCTGTTGAGGGAATCAGATGCCTTAGGCCTTCCAGATATCAACCTTGAGCTCTATTCACTTCAGCTTCACTCTACTTCTGTAACATTACCTATCTGATCATACCTGTATGCTTCATTCCTCGCTTGCGAGTAGACGCTGGGTTTCATTAGCAGAGATCAGACTGGTCCACTTCCTCAGCAACGGACGAACCCAGGCGCGGCGCCTCAATCAGACAAGTCCTCTGGCTACAGCTACCTCCTCTTCGGAAGTCAAAGGCAAATCTTGACCTCGGAAAGGACGTACGCGCTGGCCTCCCAGGCGGCTGCAGATATTGACATGGAGAATGTGACGCCAGGTTACGATTTCGGCTCTCTCGATGACAAGCCCATGGATCTCATGACTCTGGAACAATTCGAGCTGGAAAATCCCTACACTCCACCGCTGCCACGGCGTACCGCCAATCCTCTTCGTACCACTTCGAAGAATGGACAACATACTGCCGAGTTCCATATGGCCTGCGATGCGCGTGGCGTCCTGTGCGACTTTGTGTTCCACACTGTCGCTCAGGGCTGTTTTGATGTCGAGCTCAGACTTGGTGGCGAATATGTAGACCGTATAGGTCAATATGCTTCTAAGAAAGATGCGAAAGAGGAGATCTGCAAGAAGCATTTGGCAACCGTCGAGGCCATGCCAAATTTCAAGAAGCGCAAGGCCAACGACACTGCTCATTGTCTGTCAGCTCCGGCCGGGCTTGACGAAGAACTATGGGTGAACCTGATATATGGTAACGCACCACACGTCGTGGAGACAAGATGTGTGCGCACTGACATGTCCCAGAATACACTCATAAAAATCAACTACCAGCTCCGGACTTTGAGTATCAGCCGACAGAAGGCAATACCGGCCCGTGGACATGCGTCTTGCGCGTGCCAGGTTTTCAATCCACGTTTGGGGGTCATGACAAGCCATACACGACAAAGATGTATGCCAAGAAGGCAGCCGCAATGGAAGCAGCTCAATGGCTACGGTCTGTAACCAGGATGGCGCCGGCACCCGACAAGCGACGGAAGTCCTCTACAGGATCTCTGGCTGCCACAGGTTTCATGTCCGAGACTGGAGCAACGCAGGCTCTGCGATCGATGGACCTCAATGCCAATCATGGCTCCCCCAGTGAGCAGGTCCACGTCCTTGCCATCGAGCTAGGCTTCACGCAGCCTGCCTACAAACACATAAAAATCCCAGGGACTGATGCATTCTATAACTCTTATGCGCAATTCATCGAGAGGGACGTGCGTAAGGACGGTCGTCTCGAGGGCCAGATTGGCATGACTCATCACGTCTACGGCAAAAAGGCTGCGCAGCAAGCTTGTGCTATAGAGGTTCTGAAGGTACTTCACACGATTCACCAGAGCAGGCATATGCATTAGGTGGTATACTATGCGCTCCGAGGAAGAATATCATGTTTTACGCTGGATAGGACGACCGTCATCGGTGTACTATGTACTCGATGTGACAGCTGCTGATGGCTGCGATCCAGTCAAGTGTAGAAAGTCGATATAGCGGTGTATGCTCGGTCTCGTAGTAATGGCATTAGCAAACGGTAGGTAGTATAGGAGGATAATGAAAACATGTGTCCAAATCCGGCGACCGGGTCAGGACGAAGACTCAACAAAGAAAACAAAGTCCTCTGCAACAATACCTCCGGCTACGATAAAAAATACACAGTCTTCTCCGACCACACTCTGCCAGTTACACCTGAGCCTCGACACCATGGCCCCAAAGCGCATAACAGATAAGCAGCTGGTCAAGAAGCATAGACGTAAAATCGCCAAGGACGCTGGTTCGCCGTTGACCGAAGTGGCTTTGGAAGCAACTTGGCATTTACTAACGAAACAAGAGAAGATCGATGAGCCGATTAGAATAAGGCGTCTTCTCGCAGGGGGAACGGCCATCGGGGATATACCTCTGCCAGGGGCCCCAGTGACAGGAGCACCGGCAGCGACCACAGGACCGGCAGCGGCACCGGCAGCGACAGCGGCGGGGGCAACACCAGCGGTGGGGCCAACACTAGCGGCGGCGGGGGCAACACCAGCGGCGGCGGGGGCAACACCGGCGCTGTCGCCCGAGCTCGCGTCGTAGTCGTCCCCTTGTTGCTCTGCCGCCGCTGGTGTTGCCCCCGCCGCCGCTGGTGTCGCCCCCGCCGCCGCTGGTCGTTGCCCCCGCCGCTGCTGGTGTTGCCCCCGCCGCTGGTCGTTGCCCCCACCGCCGCTGGTGTTGCCCCCACCGCCGCTGGTGTTGCCCCCGCCGCCGCTGGTGGTGCCCCCGCTGATGTCAGTGAAGACAATCTGGAGACGGGCGTGGTCGGGAGTGCCGCTGAGATTAGTACAAGTCGTAAGGGGTATAAAGCGAAGACTGCACGAGAAGACGCTCGTAAAAAGTTCGGCGTGAACGACTCACCAGCCGGCGACGACAGCCTGACCTGGCACTACTGCGGTGAGATTGGCTCCGGCACATTTGGGACAGCACACTTATGGGTCACGACGAACGGCGCAGACAACATCACCGCACGAGTCGTAATCAAAAGTACGTTTTCTTGTCGTGACCCCTTACGAGAGAGGTGGTTCGAGGCCGTGCACTAATAATACATTATTCTAGATTCGTGGGTCAGTGATCCAGATCGCTGGGGCTCCGTAAAATGCTGGCATGGCGACCCTCGAGATGCAGCAAACAGGACGCCCGTCGAAATCTACGCCATGAGAGTGATGCGAGGCAGACCAGGATCGGATCGTGTGGTCGGATACAATGCCTCTTCCGTGGATGACGCCCGAATGGCATATCGAATCATCATGCCGTATTATGCTCACGGATCACTCAATGCGATGGTCAAGGAGTATCAACTGCCTGCGAACGCACAGAGCAATATACCCGAGCCGTTCATCTGGTCCGTGTTCGAAGCCATGACAGAAGCATGTCTCCTCATGGAGAACGGCACAACCCTATCGACGGCCACGCCTCCCGCGGACTGGCACCAGATTGTGCACAAAGACATTAAGCTGGAGAATATATGGTTCGACACGTGCGGGCCAGTCTGGCCATCCTTTCCCCGACCCGTGCTGGGCGATTTCGGCATGTGCGTGCTGACACAGGAAAACGACATGATGAATCCGAGTCACTACGCCGACGACATGGGGACACGAGGATACATGGCCCCGGAACAAGTTCACTTCATTAGCAGGAAAACGCAGGAAAAGCAACTCCTCAGTAGACTCCAGGGCTGGACCAACGTGTATGGCGTGGGACGGCTTATTCAATGTCTGATGAAGAAAACCACAGGCGCTGATGGGCCGAAATGGGACAAGGGATATGAAGACCTGGGTGAAATCTTCACTGCTGCAGAGAAGCTAGCCTACTCCCAGGAATTGAGAAGTCTGGCCATAAAGTGTACAAGGTATACTCCCCGGAAAAGGATCACGGCGAGGAGACTCAAGGGGAAGATTCTGAGAAGGACAGGTGGAGCAGCGGCAGGCGTAGGGAAACCAGATCATGCCGGTGGCCGAAGAACCACTGCGGCTCCGTCGGGCTTTCTATTAGGGTGGGAGACGACTGATCAATATGCGCTCGGCCTGGCCTTCAATCCCACAGTTGGTTGAGCTCGCGAGGATGCCACGATAGGGCTGCCAATCTCAAATATTGTTCCATTTCGACTGACATATCGCCGGTCGTGCTGCCTCCAGACAGTGTTGCTCGACTTACGACAGCCTCAGATCCACTACCGCTGCCTTGCTATATCTAGACCTAGGTCGTGCATCTACTTAGCAGTGTAGAAAGAGGCTCCGCGAGGACAACTGCGGAACAGATTGAGTCTCAACAGGCCTACCACAGGAGGCCCCTGCTTTGACAGTCTGACCTTCGCATGCGCATCGAGCTCACGCAGCCAATCGATGCTTCAAGCACCCGCAAGAGAGAGGTGCAACATCTGCATGAATCTTCACGAGGCGGTAGTCAGACGTTTGATGATGTGGTTGATGCGTTGAGGTAGTGGAAATCAGCTCACCATATTTGTCGACCTCGTCAGGCAGAGCAGTATCTCCATCCAAGTGCTCTGTCGCATTGGGAGTTGGTTTCGTCTCCGGTATCACTCCGTCGTGGTCCATTCGGAAGCTGCATGGCATGAAGTGCCTGTTCGTTGCTCCCCTTTGTTGTTTAAAAGATACCAGAGGTTTCGTGATCATCAAATGTCAGGAGTCATGAGACTGATCGAGCACGCCCAGCTTTCTTCGTGCGTCCACATAATCTTCTGGGTGCCCCTCTTATTCCGCGATGGTAGTAGCGAGCAGCGGCTTAACCTGTTGCCCGTGATTAGCCTCGCCAGACAGTGCATCATCAGTAGACTTACTACTCTTCGAGTTCGACTTCCGCTTTGCTTTCTTCGACTTCTTGGTTTTTGGTGTGCTTTCTTTCTCAGGGCTCTCGTCATCTACCTCACTCGCCTTGACAACGACAATCGTTTCTCCCCCCTCCTCCGCCGCCTTAATCCTCTTGGCGGCGCCATCGAACCTGGTGTGCGTGCCCGTACTCATACTCTCCAACTTCCGCTTCGCGCCCGCCTTCTCCCTCTCCTGCCTCTCCTTTCTCTCGGCATCATACTTCTCATTCCCGCTCAATCCATGCTTGATGAATCTTCCCGCAGCACTCGTGTCCAGCTTGTTCTTGCTCCCTACGCCTGCTGTCTCGGCCGTCTTGATCTTATTGAAGTACTCCTTGACGCGCGTGAGTTCCTGAAAGACTGGATGCGCTTTGGCATCAACGCCATGCAGGCGAAGGTAGGAGAAAAGGATCGACTCGATGGCATAGGTGGCGAGGACGTAGAGTTTCGCCTTGTCGAGGAGAGGAAGTTTGGACGTGGTGGAGCTGAGAGCGGTTTTTATGATGGGAAGGAGTGCGCTTTCGAGTTCGTCGATGTTCGTGGTGAGGTCCTCAATTTGAGGCTGAATCGACTCCATCACGCAGGCGGTGGGCTTTAGAGGAGGAGGTGGCGGTGGTTGTTGTCGTTGTGGATGTGGGAACCTGAAGATGCAGAAAGTATTCTGGTCGTCGTCCTCGTCTCGGCCGAGAATCACCCGTAGACTTCAGCTGCCTGTCACAGTGTGATGATGTATCAAGAACACCACTTCAGTGACATCCTCCTCTGATATTACCTTACGCGGTAGCCAATTGAGGGTTTTAACTACCATGCCTCCGGCCAAAAAGCGTCGTCGAATTTCGACCACGCAAGAAACAGCTCCTAGCCAGCCCGAAGAAGACAAGCACTCCCTCTTCACCCAATGGTCCCAAGCCCGCGGTGTCCAGTTCACCTCGATCAAACCTGCAATTATCCCCGGCCGGGGTGTTGGCCTCCTCACAACCGCCAAGATCTCAAAAGATGACCAGATCATATTCGTTCCGAAAAACGCAATGTTCACGCCCAAAACCGCCGAATCGCACACGAAAAAACCTTCGCCTTCGCCTTCGCCTTCTCCCTCCCCTCAAGCACATCTAGCAATAAGCATCATGTCCGAATGCCTCTCCCCTTCTTCCCCCTACCTAACCTGGAAGAAAACATGGCCAACCCTCTCAGACTTCGAATCGGGTATGCCTCTGTTCTGGTCCCCTGAGTTATGCCATCACCTGCCCGAGTCTGTGAAACAGCCTCTGGAGAGAATGCGTGAGGACTACGAGAAAGATCTTACGTACATGTTGAGTCTGAATTGTGATGATCAAACTTGGAAGGAGGAAGACTTCAAGTATTATTGGGCGATTGTGAATAGTCGATGTTTCCACTTCAAACCACCTGGACTCAAACCAGGCTTTATGGTTCTCTGTCCTTTTATCGATTACATGAACCATGGACCCACGGGGACGGGCGTGAAGGTGAGTCAGTCGCCGAAAGGATATGAGGTTGTGGCGGATAGGGACTATGGTATGTATTCGCCTTCCCCCTTTCCTATCACGTCTTTGCATCATCGCTCTTTGGGGTTCATCTCAGGTTTGCCTTCGGGCTTTCATTGCTACCTTGCATAGGTGAGATACAAACTGCACTGCCCTTCCCACGCGTAGTGGTGTGTTACTGACTCCGTGATGCACCAGAACCCAATACGGAAATCCTTGCAACGTATGGATCCCATCCGAACGACAAGTTACTCGTCCACTACGGCTTCTGCCTTTCATACAAGCCCAACGAGCCATCAGATGACGACATCCGTCTCGACCACATCCTTCTTCCAGCTATGAGCGCCAACACAAAATCTCAACTCCAAGATGTTGGAATGCTAGGATCCTACGCCCTCTTGCCGCCTTCCGCACAGCGACAACAGGCGGAACTCTGTTTCAAAACTCAAGTCGCGATCCGAGCCGAGCTACTCACTGCGAATGAATGGGAATACTTCATGTTGAATGGGGAGGACATGACCTCGGATCATTCTGCGAAAGTAGCGGCGTGGTTGAGGCCGAGACTGCAAGGGTATCGTAGCCAGGTCGAAAGGAAGCTCGAGGAACTTGAGAAGCTGGAGATGGATATTGTTGAGGGTAGCAGCGAGGCAGGAGCAGTGTCTTGGTTGAGGTTCAGGTGGATGCAAATTGCGGAGGCGTTGGATGCGTGGCTTGATCAAGAGTAGAAAGGGCTTTCGTTGACGCTGATCGGAATAGAACCTTTCCGGCTGTGCAGGAATCGTGCTCTCGTGTCTCGCGTCTCCTTGCCTAGTTATATAGGCTGGCTGGCTGGCTGGATGGATGGATGGACATGCTCCCGGGCTCATGGATGCTGCTTTGAGCCTTGCTATCGTGCGCCATGTAGCTTTCGCGACGCCCTTTCTCAAGACCCATATGCCTCCTACGAGTCCGCTGCGCCGTCTTTCCTCCTCCAGCCTAGCCATCTCAATCCTCCCCCAACAAGTCATCCAAATCATCGTCATCCCAGCCTCCCTTTCTTCTCTGCACTACCACTTTGCCCACACCCGCATCTCCGCCTCTCTCTTCCGTCTGCTTGGCGACCGCGCCCAAGATATCTTTCAATTGCTCCTCCGTAACCCTCTGTCTCAACTGTCCACTCCGCGCAAGCATAATCAGTCGGTTCTCCACATCCTCTGCTCGTTGCGCATTCACCATTCGGATTCGTCCTAACCGATCTGCGGCGAAGGGTTCCAGGATTTGACCGAGGATGGAGGCTTTTTGCTCGGCGGCAGCGGCTCTAGAATTAGAGAAAAGGGTACGAGATTAGTTGGGTGCTCAGATGAAATTGGGTGGAAGTGGGAGGGGTACTTTTGTTGGTCTTCTTGTGACGCGTTTCCTCCGCCGCCGCTGGGCGCGGATGATTGTTGGGACTGGAGTTGTTGCAAGCGGGCCTGGCGGATCGCCTCGAGGTCGGAGTCAGACATTCTGGGCAGTGTGTGGGAGGATTGTCGTGAAAGAATGAGTGCGTGCCGTGAGTGAGTGCGTGAGTGAGTTTGTACCTACCTAGGTGGGGGATGCTGAGTCAAGCTGGCTGACTAATGGTGAGGGGCTCTCAAAGAGGTTGTGTCTGTTTGTGGAGGTTCGCACCCACCACAGGACACCTGACAACACCTCTTTGTCGGCATGCGCACTCGGGCGCGCAGCAGAGTCGATGAATGCTTCATGATGGAGAGCCTTTGAACGATCATCACCGCCAGAATGGTGCCAGTTTCCACACGATTGCCTCGAGTCAGATGGCCTACTACAGTAGCTACGACGACTTCCAGCCTATACTACTCTGCGGCGAATACGCCTCCAGCACGCGATGGAGTGTCCTGGAGTCACTGATCGGTGGACTGATGGCTCCGCAGTATGCTACTACGGGGCCGCCATAATCGCGGCGACAGAGAAGAAAGCCGGAGAACGGGGAGGCATAGGTTGGGCAATGGACAGGAGGGACAGTAAGACTCAAGGGAGAACATGATGACGGAGAGGTGAGTGCCATCGGGACGGTTCCTGGTCTATCCCGTCACTCGCAACGAAGAAAACCAGCCCTTACAGCTGGAAATCGTGGATATCGTGAAATATGGCGTCCTCCGGCGCCGACACCCGCACCGTCCAATCGATGGTGCGCTCTCTTTCCGACTCATGCCACTTCCTGTTCCACTCCATCAAAGCATCGTAGCTATGGCACTTATGCTGACTCCCAAATAAAGGAAAGTTCTCATCCTTGCTGGTCCACACTGATGGGATGATGCCAGCATCGGCGCTGCACATCAGGCGCTCGCGGACGTTGTCTAGACAGTGATCTATCACCTGGGGATCAGCGTCTTGACACGGTATCACGGAGGAACGCTGCGAGGCTTCACTCACTGATATGGCTCACGCGGAACGACTCGGACGTGAGAGTGTCGTCCTGAAATTGACGATAGTAGTCCTTGTTGTAATACAGAGCTCTCCGTAGTTCGTTCTAGAAGCATCACCAGGCCGTCCATTAGCGCATGACCTCGATACTCTCGGTACAGATCTGGACCATCTCACCAAACAGTGTACATCATGCAGTGCCTGAATGAACACCGGGAAGCCATCCGTATCGTTGGACAGAGTCCCTTTCGGCGCATAGACATGCTTGCGTGGGTCTAGCCCGTACTCGCGACCTATGGCCCCTGGGAGAAGGAAGCCCATGTCTTTGACCCCGAGCTCGTTCCACGCATGGTCGACTTCTTTGCTCGGCGGAGCAGTCCATCGACTCGTTGCATTTACGCGATGGTTGCTGTAGGTGGAGAGCGCGAGGGTCCGATCGAGTCCCGGGAAGACTTTATCTGCTGTGAAACGTATTAGAATCGGCAATGGGCAGGAAACACTGAGCTGGAGAACATACTGCCTACGAAATCTTGATCGACTTCTCGTCGGAGATTTCTCTCTGCATACGAGTAGGCTGAATACGTGGAAATCAAGTTCGTGAGCAGGAGAACGAGTCCATAGAGGAGGATAGGTTTGGTCGACCAAGAAGGAGGGAAGAAAGTCGATCGCCTTCTCTGCTGCAAATCATCGCAAGTAGATGAAGCATCTTCGCTATCCGCTTCTTTGTCAGAGTATAGGCGACGCTGCTCGTCTTCAATCCGGTGAGCGTCTCGCATTGGCCAGGCCAGTGCTGGCATAGTCGGAATTCAGAAGTTGGGTCTCGAGTTGGCTCTGGACGACCAGATGCTCAGCCAGGCTCTGCGTGTACTACTCGATGATATATACAACTCGGTGGTGGATTCTTGAGGAGAACCTCAACACAGCAGAGGCTCTGTCGTGTCTAGCTGGCACGTCAGCTGAAAAGGCAGCTGATCATTTGGTCAGTGATCGGCGCAACCTCGCCGCCGCCGAATGCGAATAGTCGCAAACACGAGGCCTTTGCCGTCGCGAGGTAGCTAAAGCTGTTGATCTACCAGTGCCTATCGCACGGTAACGCAGATGAGTAGTCTCAAGACTGTGACCTCTTGCGGTATAGCGATCAACGGACACGATGGTATAGTAAGCACTGTTCTTCTACACGAATAAAAAGAAGGTCGTCGGGCCTTGTCTTCTGCGAACGAGAATTTCCCGACAATTGATCGAATACTCGCCTCGGAACTCCCGCCCCTAGAGTACAACATGTTTCAGCTTGGTAAGGTACGTACCTCTTCAACTAGGCAACACATGGCCTCTGATATGTACCAGATAAGCATGGTGGCAGTTTGGGGTGGAACATTGGCATGGCCTCTTCTAGGGACAGGTCGCTCAACCATATTTCACCAGATACGCACCTCCGTGTGATGGGTTCCTTCGATCGGTCACCTCTTCACGACCGAATTCTCTTGACAGTTCTCTTTGGGCTCTACAGATCGAAGATCTATCCTCGCACTCGGAAGTGGTAGTCAGAAGCTAGGGAGGTAGAAGCTGTGACGAAGGGCAATTTCGCGACAGAAGCTCGAGCGCAACCTCAACGAAAAGCGCATATAACTTGTCCGCACTATACAATAGGAATTGCCCGCACCCCAGTAAGACTCCGCGTTATATACTCTCTTGGCATTGGCTTCACTTCACTTCACTTCCATCCCATTACGTCACATCGCATAACGCAAAGTGAAGTTGCTCAAGAGCTGTGATGTCACTCACTACAGTGCGGTGATATAGAGAAGTTATGTGCCGGCAGATCGTGCCGTTGACGGTCTCGGTGTCCGTCATTTGGAGAATCCGTGGACTAGCTTGCAGGTACAACCAAGCGAAGTCAGTGAAGCCTACACTATGCACAGGCCAGGAAATTGCGTCTATAAAGCAGCATAGTCCTTGGAGGACAGTTAACTTGAAGTAGAAATAACAACACCCCAGATACACGAGCCCTGCAGGATCGGCGACTCCACACAGCGCATGCAGATCGTGGCATTCCTGAGCTATCCATCCTCAGCGGGAGAAACCAAATATGATACAACGAGTCGTGCGTGCTACTCGGACCACAGTCCCCTGTCGCCTATACCCGCTCGCGACAGTACAAAAAGTCCAACGTCTTATACCAGGCTCGCAGCTGTGCGTGCTTGATACATCCTCGCCCTCTTCCTACGTGCCACGCCAGGCTCTGACTACTTGCCTGCCTCCACTAGGACAGACCACTTCACTCAAACCGTAATAATGCACTTTCAAAAGGAGCTCGTCCCTCTAAATCCGGGACTGCCCTCGTAGGGAGCAGCAGTATAGCCATTTGCGAAGCGCTTCTTGAATTCCCGACACAGGTCGTTATTCTGCTTCATACACATTCCATTCGTATGACCCCTTTCACCCGTACCATTGTGCCCTGGCCACTGGCAGGGTCTGTCCGGCGGACCCAGAAGAACGCCAAAGGGCGGACGGCCGTCACCGTTTCGATGATCAAAAGTTCTCTTACGGGAGGCGACGGACGATGATGATCGATGCGCTTTCACATTAAGGTCAGTGTCTTTACTGCGTTGGATCGAATGCCAGTAGTTCTCCGCATAGCTTGATAGGTCGTGGAACGTCAAGTCCTTTTTAGAGCCGTAACTGTACCCAGCAATGCGGTACATTTGGCTCGTGATACTGATCCAGGAACTAAACTCCGGACCCAACGCACACAGGAAAAACAGGCTTTTGTGGTTATCGTCCAAAACGATCCCTCCTTCAAGACGATTGAAGGCTTCAAAGCGGTTCTCGAATTCGTAACGAAACGACAGGAAATCCGGAGCCTGATCGAGGGTATATTCGTGCAGTCTTCGCCACAGAGACATGACCAGGTCGAAAGTCGGTTTGCATTCTTCGCGCAGAATGGCGCGGGCCGCAGAGACGGTAGAAACGTCCGTGGGAATCTTGGATCTCATCAAAGGGTTGCAGGTTATCCGAATGCACTCGAGAATGGAGTCGTTCATCCCAGTCCAATCGGCGAGCTGCAGCATATATTCATTGTATTCCTCCACAGGGGCATCCTCGCCAGCTTCTGGAGGTAACGGGAGATCTTCCTGTCCTTCAAAGAAATCAATGACGCAAATCTGTCGGCAGACTATTTGAAAGTCTCGCAACCAATCATGATAGTCCGATGGCCCAGTGAGAAGAGGCACTGAGTCTACGCGCTCCAGATCTACACGAGCCATCTCGTAAGCTTCTTGGAATTCCACGGATTCTTCTGTATACCGTGCGACTACTGGCGGCGTAGGAGCGGCTCGGGAGACACGCGAAGGCATATTGTTCAATGTCACGCCGAGGATTGGGGCTGCAGTGAGATGTCGTGAGGATTCGTCTGTTCTCACTCGATTCTCTTCTTATATTTATTTGGTTTCCCAGCGTAAGGTATATAGCCAATGTGGTCTCCGTTCTTTGCGTTGCGTGTCTCCTCCGGTTCCGTGGTCTCGTTTGCAAGATGAGGTACTGCGTACTAGAGTAGAGGTATATATATACACACGGTGCCCGGGGAGGTAATGTGACTCGAGGAAGACATTGGAGAAGCTCGGGCTTGAGAATTCAGTAACGGACGTTTCCGAGTGCAGCACCAGCAAATCATATAGGCTACAACGGACCGTCCCTATCCGTCCCTATCCGAGGTCATCACAGTGGTGAGAGCCGTGAGACTACATATAGGCACCAGATTCCAATTATTTTTTCCCTTTTATGCTCAGTGAAACTTGGTGGTTAGAAGTCTATATTCTCTTGTAAGGACCTCTGCAACACAAGCTGCATTTCCAACCAAGGTCCATCTCCACCTAGATCACAATACATGATGAGCTCAATCAAAGGTGAAGTCATCCAGTTCTCCCATGTCCATATTCAGACCTGCGAATATGTCTTCGTCCTGGTTCGCGATGCCTCCTCCGCTCTGGCCGCTAGGTGGTGCATCGCCCACATTCAGTCCAAAATCTGCAAACATTTGATCATTCTGATCGATGTTCATCGCGCTGCTATCCACATTCAACTTGGCGAGCTCGTCAGTGGAGGAAGTATTCAGATGATTGGAGAGGTCCATCGGCTGGTCCATGCCCGACATGTCGGCATTGGACGCCATCGCAGCCGTGTTGGCAGTCATGGTGGCATCGACGTTGCTGTCGCCTGCGTTGTTGTCCAACGTGAGGCCCAGGTCTTGCATCATCTGGTCGGCAGCCTGGTTTTGCAGGGGCATCGTGATCGCGGGAATTTGCGTCGCAAATGACATTTGAGCCTCTACTCGCCGACCGAGCCGAACAAGTGACGCCGCTTGGCTTTTGGGCTTGTCGAGGAGACCCTGTGCGTTGGAGCTCTCCAAACGCACGCGTGACCGCAGTCGTCCCGTCGGCGACGTCCAGTGTGTGGCTTGTTGCGCTCCCATTGGCACCGGTGCGGGCGCACAGATCAAGGAGGTACACACATCGAGTGCAATCGGAACGTTGGCGTACTCGGTCTTGTTGATCTCTGCGATGATCAGCTGCAGGTGCTTATCGCCGTCCAGTAGTTGGCATGCGACAGCAAAGGTCCTGGGCGTGTGCTGTGGTGGCGGATTAGGAGGGCGAGTGGAGGAGGCTGACCATGTGATCAAATCACGGATGGTCCGCTGTACACATCCTTCGAGACTGCCGCTGGCCTGCACCCATTGCTCCATCTCGCCTTGTCGACACCGTACCGCTCTCTGTTGGTGGAGATGTGGTTTGAGGAGCTCCATCAACTCCGTCACTTTCTTGTTGGGGCGCTTGGTCGAGTAATCTGCCAAAGAATGGTAGAGTGGTGTAGCGACCATGGCGAGAACTGCTCGATGCATGGCTTGGGTTTCCGGTGCGTTGCTTGCTGGTTTCAACAGTTTCTCGAGGACGTGGATCAACGTCTCGGCGTCGTGGTGGTCCTCCCACGAATGTTTCGCTAACCAGCCGAGGCCCATGATCAGAGAGGGAAGAAGAAAAGGCTCCAGGAGGAGCTCGAGACCGGATTTGAGTGTGTTCATCGGCAGTACCTTCATGCGGCATGCGAGGATGCTTTGCTCAAACAGCGTCGGCACCAGCGTATAGAAAGCCTGTGGAGAGCATTGCCGCATGACATCGTCGCCAATTCCACTCGTATCACCATGCTCATCGACCGCGAACAACCCTTCGATCCATTGCGTCAGCTGTGAGGCTTGCTCAGGCTGGAGCTCGGTAAGTGGTCTGCTGACAGTCATCTCTTCTTGCAACTTGGCGATGAAGCTTTCGCCATGGATTCCGACATCGGTGAACGCCAAGTTGTATCGGTAGAGGACGGCCAGGGTGAAGAGCAATATCGATGCAAATTCCTCGTAGGCGGGCGTGAATTCCGTCTGATCTTGATCGTGTACCCAATCGTTGAGGAGATTGCACAGCGGAAGCAGCAGCATGCCCGGTTGGGTATGTTGCATCACAAAGTCCATATATGGGATTCGTCGAATCAACTTATCGCAGACCGATTTGAGAGCCATGGTGTCTTTACTCATACACAGATTGGTCACTGTATCGACGATGCAGCCGGCAATGGCGCCCACGTTGCCCTGCATGCCCGCAAGTTCCTCGACGTACTCGCCCAATTTGCTGGTATTGTTGGTACATTGTGCCGCTAGGCTGTCTTTGTTGAGCTTCACGACTCTCGGCAAGGCGACAGATTCTTGCAAGATCTGCGCGACGGTATGCTCGGTCAAGAGACCATGCAGCACACAGGCTTGGAGAAACTCGAGTCGTGTCGTCTTCAGACTGTCCCGAATATCTGTTGCACCCGTGGAAAGTGGAGGCAAGGGGTCGATGGAGATCATGCCGCCCGGCATCAGGGCCATCTGGATACATTCATCGGATTGCAACGGAGGCTGCATATTGCTTGCCACCATGGTGATGAGGATGGGCAATTTGTTGCAGATGAAGGAGCGCACGATCTTGACGTCCTGGCGAGACTCTTTAGTGAGCATGCAATTCGTGAGCACGTCAAAAGAGGCGACCAGCAGATCGACGACGAGTGATTGCGGGTCGTCCGAATATCGACCTTGCAGGTAACTGAGGATCGTCATATCGTCGGTCAAGGGTCTGGCGACCAAGGCCGCACTGAGCCACACAAACACGCCTGCACGCGATCGCACGACTGGCAGCTCGTCGACCTGGGCCAGTATTTGCTCGTCGGAGAAGACGGGTTTGCCAGTGGCGTCGATTTCCACGTAGGGCACCACCGTCGCCAAGCTCCGCAGCTGTCCGGAGAGTGGCGAGTTGATCCACTGCAGCACATTCACATCGTAGCTCTCCAACTCGGCCAACACCGTCGCACGACGCTCCTTCCACCATTGGTGTCGCATCACGACGCGCATTCCTTTGTTCCCCAGTGTCGCCAGAGCCAAACGCGCCAGGGCATCGTACAGGCTGGTGATGTGAGCATCGATGGTCTGCACACCCGCCAGCTGCTTGCCCACTGCTTCCTCGCCCACGATTTTGAGCCATCGCCAGACCATGTGCACCAGCGATTGCAGCTCCAGAGCAGTGGTCGGGAAGAACGGGGCATCGGTGTTCACAAAGTATTGCGTCAGAAGCGTGAAGATCCTCTCTTCACACCGGGGCATGTTGGTTCTGCTGATGGGGCAGCTTTTGGTGGTGTAGAAGGTCGAGTGCTGGAGCAATGCGGCCAACAGGTCGCTTGCGGTGAAGTAGTTCCCTTTCAGCAGGAACTCGGCATACTGAAACAGGAGCACATCGTCAGGGCCTCCATGGGCGGTCCGGAAGCCGAGCAGAGTCGCGGCGATATGGGCAGGATTGGTGGGATGGCGGGCTCGCAGGCTTTTGAATGCTCTCGCCAGCTCTGCCGGACGATATCGTTTCAGTAATGCTTTCTTGAACAGCGTGTGCCAGGTTTGAGCTGCCACGCTCTTGGGCGGCTCCGTCACCAAGTATTTGGTCATGATCGATGTGCAAGGAGATGGGGGTATCGGTACAGATATGTATCACATGCAGTGGCAAGCCATATCGGTTGGATTCTGTGGATGTTGACGTTGATGTTGATGTTAATGTTCGTGTTCATGTTGATGTTGATGGCAGCGGCAGATTAATCCACGGATGGAGGTCGCACATTCGGCATCGGAAAAACAGTTCATCCGACACGACTTATGTCATCAACAGTGAGAATACCTACCTACAGTATTATTCTATTCGGCTCAGACAACCCGACGCTGCTCCGTACTGTACAGTAGTCGTCAGGGGAGGAGGTTGTGTCGTGTTTGCTTCGTCACGGAACAGGATTTACATATATTTCAATTATAGGTATGTACGTACGTCCTCTACACCGCAAACGGATCTTCCACATCCCCTCATCCTACCAATGGAGCATTGTCAGGATACATGACCATCGGTCCGGGGCCTTGTGCCGTTCCCAGCACCTCCTCAAACAGGTTCTTCCACCACTCCACCGTGTTGCGATCCTGCTCCCAGAGCCGGAAAGACGAGAGCTGCGTCGCATTGGAGTCCGGAGTGAGACCATACATTGCATTGACCGAGTTCAAGATCGAAGCCGTCCCCGTCGCTGCCGTCGCATTCTGTCGCTCCACGCTGGTCAAGTACGACATGAACAGCTTGGCCGACTCTGGCATTGGTGTGTCCGCGAGAATGGCACCACTTTGTGCCCACGTCAGGTACTGCTCAGGCGCCTCGGGGTTCTTGGCTCCGATGAAGCTCGCGCCAGAATCGTACGAGGTGAAGGAAAGGACGCGACCGAATGAGGTGTCGTTGTGGCGAGATCCCATCGTCAGGACGGGAGTGCCGGTGCCTCGAACCCATTGGACATCGTTCTGTGCCAAGTCGTATAGCCATTGGAACCCATAGCGGTTGACCATTAGAGAGAATTGGTAGGCAACCGCATCGTCATCGTTGGGGTAGGTCAGGATGAGCTTGCCCTTCCACTTCTTGTCGGGCATGGAAGCGTACGAGGTCGGAATCTCCGAGGCATTGATCTTGGTTTCGTCGTAGATGAAGGCGCCAAAGGTCACTACAATCCCGCGGTTAGCATCGGCAGCAGGGTGGAAGGTGTGGTCCCGGTGCCCATACTTATCGCTTGCGCCATGAAATATCCATCGGGGTCCTTCTCGGCATAGAGGATATCTTCGAATGTGGCTGGTTTGTAGCGTAAGAGTTTGCCTTCCGCCTTCCATCTGCGAAAGTCTTGCAGGGTCTGCACGACCACCACATCCGCGGTGTGGATGCCTTGCAGGTGACCGCGATCGATCCGGTTGTCGAGGTATTTGCTGCGATGATTAGTCACGCGGGGATCCTCGTTTGTAGCATGGGTGGTATATATACCTGAGTTCCACCGTCAAGTTCATCTTGACGTCCGGGAACCTTTGCGCCCAGCCGGTCTTGATCGCGTCGCCTTGGGCGGCTGCATCTCCTCCCCAGAAGACCTGGAGGATGCCATCCTCTTTGCGAGCTTCGGCATAGATTTCATCCAGGGAGCGCGTGTCGACATCGGTCAGCGGGCTGTAGGCGGATGCGCACACCGCAAGGGCGCTGAGGGCGGCGGAGATGTGGGAGGTTCTCATAGCGGCTGTTGTCTGATGATGCAGTCGATGCTCGAGGCAGCCTCCGTGGGGAGTCTAGGCAGTATAAATGGAGCACCATGGTGTCCACTTCGATGATATCCGCCGTTGCTGCATCAGCATCTCTTGGTTTGGTCAGCATCCCTTTGGAAGTTCATCGGCGCAAGGCATGAAGTGGGTCACGCCAATTTACCAAAGGGTTCGGAGTCCTGCAGTACGAATTACGAGTGATCACAAACCGTCCCAACAGGACGTGCCTCCTGCCAGATGTGGTAAAACTAGTCGCGAATATGGCAATGACATCAGAGAGAGAGAGAGAGAGAAAGAGAAAAAGTGCTGGGGATGATGATACAGGACAGAACATCGTTCACTAGGTAGCCATGCATTCCGGTCGTTCCCGTGAGGTTTGGTTTCGATGTTCCGCGGACACAGAGTGATGGCGAAGGTGACGTCGAAGTCGGTCTACCACTTATAGAGAGCCAGGCCTGCTCGAGAACCTGAAGAAACAGACCGAAATTCCGCCAAAGGGGATAGAATCAAGAGAAGTCGATAGAACGACGCGAGTGCTATGGGATGCGCCGAGATGGAGGCTAGCAAGCATCGGAAGTTCGGAAGTCGGAACGCGTGACTAAGCACAGAAGGTCCATCATTGTGGCAGCATCCGATTGCTCATCAGCGGCGGCGCTCGGGAATGCGTCGTGCTGACTTATGATGAGGCACATGGCCGACTTTGCTTGTCTTCCAGTCAATCCGCTAGCTCCAGTCTTCCTCCTCACTCTCTCGTATTTTGCCTTGCGCGCTTCCTTCAGGGGTGCCGGGACGAGGTGTGCTCAACGGCGCCAGACCGCTCGCTTGCGGCCATCGAGTCCTGATGATCGCGTCACGTCGTGGGTTGGCGAGGGAGCAGTCGGTCGGTAGTGGTGAAGCCGTAAGCGGTAGCCACTCAGAGTCCTGCTCGGCGTCGTGGCTGTACAATACTTGCACGGGTGGACGCGTGAACCAGGCGTGCGCATCGGCGATGGCCCGGATCGACGGCGGCGGTGACGGTGACGGTGACGGTGTCTGCGATGGTACGGCGATGATGGTGGCAGGTACCGGCAAGGCCAGCGGACTGATGAAAGAGTGGTGAGTGCCAGAAAGCTCTAGAAGGGACTGGTACCGGTTTGTGATGATGGTGAAAGAACACCGGTATGGGATATGTACCTGGGTGCATGAGGTGTGGTTTGTGACGACGGCGAAGGGGAACGCAGGAATAAGGTAGTCAGGTACATGTACCTGGTAGATGGTATGGTGGAAGGAACACTCGGAAGGGCTGAGTAATCAGAACTTCTGAAGGAGTGCTCTGCCGAATACATTTTGTGCGCATGCCTCTGATGAATACATACCTACCTGGTAGGTAAACAGCAATGGGAGAATAATCGGCCCTGTGCATGCGGTGCGGCCATCGCAGACTCGAAATTTCTCTGGGCGGAGATGGTATCCTACAGCGTCAATACCACCCCCTTCCGTCCTGCGACAAGACCGGGGTACGACAAGATCTCCTCGCCCTGCTTTCCATGCACTGCAACCGCCTCGAAGACCTCCATCGCCGCCTCGACCGCATCAGCAATACAACTGCTCTCTTCCACCTCTCTCTTCTTGACCCACGCCGTCGCTTGAGGCTTACGGTGGGTCTGGCGAAGGAGATGCGCCACGACCGACATGCCCTGTAACGACACTACGCGAGCCTTGCCCGTGCCATGATCCTCTACTCCACCAGTGGTAAAGATGTGCCACGCGCCGGCAAGCTTCATGACCATCACATAGTGCCAGTGATCTGCTGCTGCATCTTTGACACCGATTTTGCGGTGTTGACTTCCGCAGAGAAAGACGCGTGGAATGTCAGGATTGCCTTGGGCTCGAATTGCGACGCTCATTGTGGAAAATGTGGTAGTTTTGTCGGCTTTCGTAGCATTCGAGCGGCCATATGCTTTTCGAGAGGCGCCCGTGTCGAAGCAGAGGGCGTAGTCGGTGACCAGTACCATCGCAGGGGTAGGCAGACTGGTCATGTAGGCCGCAAGTGGGTGCAGGACGAGCAGCCCGTCCGAACACGGGCTGTCAGCGGAGAGGGTCGCTGCTTGGGTGCGTGCTGTCTGAATGAGGTCGGCCGCCATGGTGAAGGTAAGGTAGCTGGTGAATGCGGAAGAGGTGGAAGACGAGGAAGGACCAAGACGTCTCAACTCGGCATCGGTCAGTGGTCTTCCGCATAGTCGCTGCCATCTGAATCATCACCATCACTACTCCCGCTCTCCCGTTCCCGTTCCCGCTCAGACTCGTCTGCGGCAGCCAGAATGAGAGCGTCCCCCTTTGCACCAGAGCGCTCTTCACGTAATACAGGACTACGACGTAAGCGAATAGAGCGACGCACTGTGGAAGCTTCCCCTTCGTTGCCTCCCGTTTTGCGCCGTTTCTGCGCCGTTTCCCACCCACTATCGCTTCTGCTGTGCTTTTTCGAGTTCCGTCCAGCATTCAGCACGACAAGAGCTTCGAGATTGGCAGCGCGTTGGGAATTGAACGCTTTCCGCATCTGCTCATATTTTCGCGCGAGGTCTTCCCCTGGAACAAGCCTATGCCGCGCTTGCGCTTTGAGGGCGTTTGTGATGCGCTTAGTGACGGAGTTGTAGCTGACTTCACTGCCCGATGCAGTAATGAGAGAGTGCAGTTCGGTGTTGGTGTACCTTTGAGCCGCCCGGAGGATGTGCACTCCCTCGATGCCGGACGGGATCGTGCGGCTATCGCGCTGAGCTCTGTCCGTTTGAGCTGTGTGCGAGGGAGTCGAGACAGGTGAGACAGGCAGGTAGTCCAACCTGCCTCTGAGGATCATCTCATTTATTGTCTCTCCGTGATCAGTGAGCCCGATACGCACCGCTTTCGCAAGTGTCATCTTCATATCGGAGCTGAGCAATAGACCTCGCGACTGGCCGCGCAGGGGCTCAGCGGGCATGCTGGGAAGGGGGCTCACCGAGACGAAGGGGCGATATACCTCTTTGTAGCTGTTATAGAAGCTATCTGTAAGTTGCCGAAAGAGAAACAGAGTGTGCGTGGAAGTCTTGCGCGAGATCGTTGGCAACACCTCGAACGTGTATCGATTGCCGTCCAGTGTTAGGATACCAATCTCCACCACAGAACCAACATCCTGGTAGCGAGAGCAGATCTCGAGGTACTGTCGTGCACAGTCAATCTCCTTGTAGGCCAGCAATAGCGGAGTGCAGGAATTGCGAGCACTCTCTGCCTCGTAGATGCTAAAGTCATTCGCAATATCAAGCCCGGATGCTCGCTGTATGGATAGTGGAGCGTTGAAGAGAGACACCATCTGCGCTGGAGATGGAAGGATAGAGGCTGCTTGAATCGGCACTAGAGAGGACTCGAATGCGGCCGCTGCGGATATGCTGTCGATGGGACTGATCGCAAGGCCACCCTTGATTGCTGCGGCCAGGTTCCGTAGTGAGGTCGCGCTTCCAGAGACAGGCACTCGTAGTAGATCTGTGTCAGTAGAGAACAATCTGCTCAGATAGGCTTGATCCTGTTGTGGTCGGCGACTGTGAGCGCCAGCGTGCTCTGCTGTACCGATCGTGCGTAGATGTCGAGAGGCCAAGTTGTTGCGGCGCAGTCGCTTGCCCTGCGCTGCGACGTCAGCAAGGAGAATGTCGCTGTTGTGCGTCGAGCGGGGAATCTGTTCGAACAAGGCGGACGAGTTAGGGGAGGTTTCTGATAATTCCTGTCGGACTACAACTGCAGCGCGCCGTGGAGCAAGCGACGTGCTGTCATAGCTGTATCTTGTTGGATTACTGGGAATGCTTTCGAAATTGGGCAGCTGCTCTCGGGAGCCATTGGAAGAGAGGCACTGGTGTGGTATGAGGTAACTCGGCGGAGGTTCGAGGCGGAAGTGCGACATGTCAATAAGCTGCTGGGGTGGACGAAGGGGTAACAGCAGGGCAGCGGCAGCGGTCGATTGGGAACAGGGACCATCTTTCAATCAAACGCTGGCCGTTCGATGTTTGCGAGCACAAAGACCATGTGCAACAGTCGATTGACTTCGCTGCAATTCGCTGAAGCATTGTTGTCTCGTCTAAGGAGGCCACATTTTGACTACCGCCCCAGTGCGAACCGTTTCCAGTTGTTCCCAAGTCTTCGAACCCCATCGCTCAACTCCCAGCCCTTCACATCACAGATCTTCCGGATACCCTCTTCCAAATAGCCGTCCATCCGGTCTCCGGCTGTATGCAAATCACTCTCAACGAGGATCATATCATCCGGCACTGCCTTTACAGCAGCTTCCACTTTGCCATTGCCGTCTTCGGCCCAGGCATTGATGGTCGTGCTGAAACTAAAGAAGATTTCGCATGGGACAGAAGGCGCGATATACTGCTTAACAGTTTCAGCAGGTCCAGAGAATGAATGCAGACACACGCGTGGGGGAAAGGGCTTGGGCGCTGAGGCCTCTTCTGTCCTTTCTTCCAGGGACTCGGCGTTGGCTCGCCTTGCAGCCTCTGCCGTCCTCTGTTCTCGTCTCGACAAGACCTTCTTCTCGTGCCCTCTCCATGTGTGAGCAAGAGTTTCGTAGACCACGCCGTGAGCTTGAACGCCGTGACAAGATACTGCACGATGCAGTTCGCCTGCGAGAGTCAGTTGTGCAAGGAGGATTTTCTTCTGATGTTCCATCTTGACTTTGTACGGGCTGAGTTTCCGTCCCTCTCGGCCGCCTGGAGTGAGGCCTTCATCTCGCTGGTCAGTCTCTCCTGGGAGCCATGATCCCGGTATCCGGAAGCCTCGATCGAGTCCAACCTCGCCGATCAGGGCGAGAGGATACTTTCGCAAGTACTCTCGAGTTTGGGCCATGAAGTGACCTACAGGCCGAGGATCTGGTAATGATCGCAGGAAGGCCTGATCGTCTGATGTGGGCGTGAGCACGCTCTGGTAGTGCAAGACTTTCTGCTCATCGTCGAGCGATGTTACATTACCGTAGTCCGACTCGTCGAACATCTGATGTGAGAACCACGGATGCCAACCAAAGGCGGGAATGACCTTGTGTTGCTTACTGACGTGAAGTCAGCAGTGCACCGGGTGGTATGGGCTCGTCACGGGGCACCGCAGCTTGCTTCCGCCCTACCTCCAATCTACATCTCCCTGGGCTACGTCGGCCTCTGTTAAGCCCATGTCGTCGGCAGCCTTTGCTACAAGTGCTTGGTCTTGTGCTCGAGTGGCCATGATGGTGAGGACGTTTGCATGCATCCCTTCAATCTGTTGCAAGCTGGCAAGTGTGTCGGTGGGATGGCAATGGGCGTCAAACACTCCCAGATGCCATGGGAACTCGACCTCGCCGCCCGGCAGTGCCATCTGGTTGATGTTGTTGATGTTGTTGTTGATGATGAGGCTCACCTGGGCATGTTGAGGTTCCAATGTTGACATCACGATGCCAAGATGAAGACATGCCCAGGCAGCCCAGCGGCGGAACGAGATCTGCTTAGTCAGATTACAGTGCTATGCGCATGGGAGGGAGGTGGAAGAGGCGTCGAGAAAGACTTCCATCTTCCCATGCAATGTCTTCCTCTCGTGGCTTCTAGGTTCTTCCACCATAAACTTATCTTCCTCTCACTGACTCAAACGATGGGTATGTACCCGAGAACATGAATGTATCAGGGTTGGGTCCAGAGTCCATAATCAGGCATGATCGCTGTGGTGCCTGAAACGTACATGAGGGGGGGTCGCTCTCACCATCAAACCATCTCTCCACTCCCAACGCCACTAGGAGGTACCTCCTAAACTTCCATGGCACTTCCCCCTCATAAATAAATCATCCACACCTCCACCTCGTTCCCTCCATCCCTCAACAGGCCCAGAAGGATCAACCAGTACCGACAGCGTACCTCCTACTTGACTTCCATTCATTCCTTTCCAGCATGTGATGTGACCTCCCCATAGTCGAGCAGCAATCCACTGCTGGCGACATCCCCAGGACATACAGTAGTATCGGGCATTCTCTCCCACCGCACCGACGCATACCGCTCGCATCCATCCTCACTCCTCCTCACAGCATGGATGGTATCATTTCCGGAGCAATTGGCTGCTGCTGCCTCGCCCTCGCAGGACTCACCATTCTTCCGATGCTGCTCCTCTCGCCCTTGGTCATCATGTGCGGTGGCCCCCAGGCGCTGCTGGGCACGTGGGGCATCTGGTTCGCCCTGCTCGTCTACGGACTGGGCTATTCGATGTGTTCGGGCGCATTGCTGTACGATTGGACATACCGCAGGACCATCCAACGGCGGCAACATCTCGCCGAGAAGCGTGCACGCATCGCTGCCGAGAAGCTGTTCGTGGCCCGCTCGTCTCCGTCGACACCCACCGCACTCGCTCCCGGCCCGAGACCAATCTTGACGCCTCGATCCACCACTACTATAGCTTCAAGGCCCAGCAGCATCAGGTTTGCCACGCCGGCCCAGCTGCCCAGTACGCCTTCCTCTCGACGGCCATCACTTGTCGCAGCAGAGCACGACGAAGCACTTCATCTGGCAAGTACCTTCCGAGCGAACATTCGAGAGAATGATACGCACTACAAATACGACGTGTCACTGGATGGAGCCAGCCGGCTTTCCAGTCGAAGACCGAGCCGCGCTGGAACAGACCTCAGTGCCGCCATGGGCTCGGGAAGTGCTACTCCACGAATCGCTAGAAGCAGGGCTGGCTCTTTTTCCTTTGACTTTGGAGCCATGACGCCCTCCCGCAATGGTAGCACCAGCAACCTGATGCCGGGCTCAGACAGCAGCAAACGGCAAAAGTGTGCGCATGTGGAGAGTGAGGCTGCATGACAGTCATGAGCCGGTAGTGAGGCTCGCAGTAAGATGTTAATAATAATAGACAGGACTATGTAGCCTGCGTGGTGGTGCCTCAGCCACGGCGGTCTGAATAGATGATTCGTGACTGGCGAGAGAGCCGCAGAGGAAATTATAGCAGCAGTAATAATGCGTATACTCGAGCTCCTTGAATATTGAATTGAGACAACCCGGACCGAACGCCTCCCCTCAACGAGAGGTCAGGTACCTCACTCTCTGAGTCTCTGTTGTTAGTGTGGTCGATCACTCTCCTAGAGACGTCAACGAGCTGTGGAATCTGAACACTGGTTCCAGCATTGTCGTGATTTGACTATAGTCTGTTCATCAATCGTAGGTAAGGTATCCGCATTATCATCATCGTTGCCAATGCCATATGCATAGCATTTCAATTTGTGAAAGAATGGGGAGCAAAACTCCCGTACAACATCCGCGCCGCCCTCGTGCACTTTCCAATGTTCCCGGAAAGCAAAGGATATAAGAATAGAAAAAGAGTCCACGTGAAGAATGATTGCACGCTTTCCACAACAGTTGTCCGTCTGGCTCTCAAATCTCAAACCCACCCTCATAAAACGTCGTCGTCCTCGTAATAGGCTGAGGCCTCGCGGGAGCAGGTTCGGTAGCAGACTTCTTGAGTCCCATGCTCGCGCGCGTCGTCGAACCTTTGGCAGCACTCGATTTCCTCCTCCTCGAAGTAGTGGTGGTTGTCAGAGGCAGCACATCTGCGGCACTCGTGGCAGTAGGAGCAGAAGTCGAAACAGCAGAAATCGAGACTTTCCTCTCCTTGCCCTTGCCCTTCTCCGACTTGCTTCCCGTTCGCACAGGTACGCCCGCCTGTCCATCGCGGTTGCTCCTCCACACCCCTCCATCCGCAAACCACTCTTCTTTCCAAATCTCCGCCTGTCGTTTCACATCTTCCAGACATGCCTCGCCGGCCTCCCACGCCGCTTTGCGATGCGGTGCAGACACGGCAATCAAGATACTCTCCTCCCCAATGTCGACCTGTCCGAGGCGGTGGACGATGGAGATGGCAGTGAGATGATGTTGCCGTTTGATGTGACAGGCGATGCGCGAGAGGGTCTTGAGGGCCAGGGGAGCGTAGGTGCTGTAGGAGAGGTGGGTGACGGGGCGGTCGGAGAAGGAGTCACGGGTGCAGCCGGCAAAGAGCACGACGGCGCCGGCTTTGGGGCTTTTGACGAGGGACAGTTGGGCGGAGGCGTCGAGGGGGGCGTGGGTGAGACTGACGTGGACGTGCTCCTCGTCCTGTCTACTTTGTTCGCCGGGGAATGAGGGATCGGTGGTGGTGGTGGTTGTGGTTGGCGGTGGTGCTGCTGCTGCCGCTGCTGGTGCTTCGTTACTGCTCTCTGCAGCGCCCATGATGGAGTGAGTATTGATATGAGGTCAGATATGTTCTTGTTCGGGTGATGTTTCTCGTTCAGCTTCCTCCCCTCCCGTCTTCGTCGTACCTGGGCCCAAGAGTAGCAGGTTGATATTCTCACGAGCCGTGGATAGGTATACTACATACCTCGTGACCTACCTCCTACTTACGTACGCCGTACGGTACTCGTTGATGCGCGAAAACTGCCGCCGAGCCGAAGAAGCGCAGGGTTGTATCCCCGCTGACTCGACACGACGGCGCAAGGCTGTTGCAACTTGACGACCGGAGACTGCGCCTGTGCCAAGTTCCATGTCACGCGACTTGGTTTCGAATGCCATCAACCATCATCACACCTCCTCTCATGACCTCGGCCGCGAATCATCCACATCAGCTGCTCCACTACCTCCTACCTCTGAGCGCCATCCGTATTCGAACTTCTGCGTGATAATTAATTCGTGAAAGAGTTGGACAAGACACGAGCTACCTGTGCCTTGCCTCACTACCTTCTACCTTCTACCTCCTACCTCCTACCTCCTACCTCCTACCACTCTGCGTCTAAACATGACTTCCTTTTCTCGATCGGGAAGAATATTCCAATCAATTACCGCACTCTCCGGTCTGCCTTCGCCATCCTTCCAACGAAACTCATAATTCTCCACCAGATACGCCAACATCAGCTTGATCTCATTGCTCGCAAAAAACCTTCCTGGACAAGCATGTCCACCTGCTCCCCAGTTCTGATATTCCTGCGTCGCAGTCACGAATTGATATTTAGTCTCATTAGCAGATATCGTGCCCGTCTTCTCCGCTGCCGGCCTCGCTGTCCTCAGACGATAGAAGCGCAAACCGTCGAACTCGTCTGGCCGCTCATAAATGGCCGCATCACGATTCACAGCATCCGACGTGAAAGCCACATGACAGCCACGTGGTAATATCAGTCCATCGTGTAGAGCGAAATTTTCCACCACCTTTCTTTTGCAAGTGATGGGCGTCGAGGGATTCATACGTTGGCTTTCTTTCATGAAACTATCCATTTTACGCATCTTGGTCAGCCCTTGTTTGGTCCACCCGCCACCGCCGCCGTCGCCGCCGCCCTCTTCTGCGAGCACTTGTCGGGCTTCATCTCGAAGGATCGGGATGTATTCTGGATGCGAGAGGAGATCAAACAGGTCGTTGGTGACGCTCATTGTGGTGTTGTGGATCGCTGCCATGGTCAATCGCAATTGGGATTTGACCACCTCTTCGGCTGATTCGCCACTGTGGGAATGGCTGTCGAGTAGCCATTGGATTCCATCCTCGGGAATCTTCCAATTAGCGTCGTTGGTGCTGCGTCGACGGAGGCGTGCTTCACACACGGGCTTCATCAGAGCTTCTGCCTCTCGTCTTCGTTCCAAAATGGCCTTGACAGCAGGCTCGGTGTACGAGGCTAACCACATCGACCACGGCCATTTGTTGCCACTCCGCAACGTGCGCGCCGCTCCGAACGCATGCGTGGAGAAGTCCATGCTCAGTCGAATCCAATCTTCATTTCGACATAACTCTTCTCCCACCAGGACACGACCGGAGATCAAGGCAACGATCCTGGCGAAGACGTGGTAGGGTTTGACAATCTGCCAGCTTTCGCCGTGACATGGCATGTATTTCTCGAAGCCGTAAATGCACTCCTCATTCATGGCGTCAACGAAATTCCCGAGATTTCTGGTGATGTCTACGCGAACCACTTTGGTCCCAGAATCACTGCACGATATACACATATATCATCATTCATCAATCAAAGCATCGAACTACGATTCCCACGAAACAGTAACAACAGACTTACGTCCTCTGTGGTACACCCGTATACCTCATCAACAGCAAATCTTCCATCTCATCCGGCAGACTCATCACCTTCTGCGAGGCGTTCTTGATCTCGGGCAGATACTTGAATGGCAAGATAATTCTCTCCCCGCCAGCGCTCGTCTTGACTCGATAGGGACGTTCATGTCGAATGTATTTCTGATATCCCCCGTAGTGTAATTGCCGAGTGGATTTGACGTAGTGCTCGTATGTATCTGGACGGTCCTCGAAGGTGTAGAGCGGGATTTGTTGGCGAAGGTCATTCTTGATCCGTTGCCTTGGTAGTAGCAGTGGGAGGTGGTGATGGAAAACGAAGGAGTACGTTAGAAGCAAAGCTGCAAATATTGCTATAATGAGGAGGAGAGAAAGCATTGTATGTGTGCGTGTGTGTGTTGGAGAGACTCGTGATTGATGCGAGTTAGTAAAAGGATGTCATCAATGTGATACATGGATGCAATGGCTATAGGAATTTTGTATTCTCCTACATCTTCTCGTAGAACGTAGTGCCTCGAGGCTAGGAGGTAGGTACATATATTGTTCCAACGACCCACTAAGAACGTGTCGGAGTGTGATTCGTCGCGGAGCCAGAGAGCTGTACAGGAAGCTGGCATCCGGATGCGAGCATTAGATGCATATGCTTGCATGCGGCTACCTATTCCTTTCTTGTGAGCTATGTACCTAACTTCCTCTCTACTTGGCGTGAGCAGCACGCCCTTTGGAAAGCATCAGTAAGGTATGTGAAGGTACAGCGAAATTATGGTATCAATTGCAGAGAGCAACTCACAATCATCGAGTTCCTTCTTGGTGAGCTTTCGAAGCTTGTTAATCCTCGGCATATCGTCCTGGTGACCATCGTAGTTTGACGCCTACAGTATACACGTCGTCAGCGCCATTGATTTTCCCCCCGTGTCACGTTGCGATGAACAATTAATAAGGTACATACATCTTTGCCCAACATTCCCGGCTCAACAATAGCATATGCCACCGACTCGGCGTGGACTTTAATGATGCCAATCCTCGGGTCGTTGGGGCCTCCATCGTTGGTTCCATTGCCGAGATCGCCAAACCAGTTCTTCAGCGCGGGTGAGTAGTACTTTCGTACTTGGTCGCGGTCATCGACGACAGACGCCGTTCCAAACACCGAAGCCCATTGTCCCGCAGCTGGGTCCAAGAAGCTGACATTCACCCGGGGATCTTTCGCCAAGTGATCGGTTTTACTCGATTCCGTGTTGGTATGGAAGATCAGCTCGGCACCAGCACGTTCCTACATATTGTGGCCAGCCAGTGCTCGGGTTATGTCAGCCAACGGCAAAGGAGGACGGGAGGGAGGAGGCAAAAGGGAAAAAAGGCACGGCGCGTACCGTGGCGGCGAGACCCATGCATCGGGCGGAGATCTCCTCACCCCAATCACCGTTGCGCATGGTGGACACCATACAGATGCTGTGCGCTTTCATGAACTTGGCCAGGTCCGTCATCTTTTCGTCCATGGACGCGTGCGGCTCGTAATTCCTTTCATGGTAGAGATCATTGCCGGCAGTTGTCGTCATCTTCCTCGAGAGATTGATATGCGTTTTGTGCTTGGACTCCTATAGTCTTTTGCAGTTGGGGGAGATGGTCTTGATCCTAGGAGGCACATCTCAACGGGACCATCTTGATCCTAAATACCATTGCAGTGCCTCCTCCTACGGCCAGATCGACGTCAAGAAATTCGCCGTGTGAATCCGGTCGGACGCGGAAAGAGCTCTACAGTTTGGTCCATTACAGCTTTCCAGCTGGTCCGTCTAACATGACTATTTACGACAGAAATCGTTAGCAGGTACCTCCGTAGGCAGGACAATGGAAGCTCTGGAATAGGTAAGTAAGCTCGCTACGGAAACATTGTCAATCGACTTTCCATCTTCCCGTGAGCTGCGCTGGTGGGGACGCGGAAACCTAATATGAGAGATTTTCGTCCCGGACGCGGTTGCTAAGACTACATCCCTAGTAATTAACAATCAAGCTACCTCCTCAGATCATGACATGTCCCAAGGGCCGCCCATATGACCTACCTACTACTGTCAAGAAAAGGCACGAGGTTCTGAGCAATGCTAAATGTCTATGGAAAAAGCATTATAAACTTGGTCTGGATTGGAATAAAAAGGCAAGGCCTTCACACTAGTCTCTCCATTCTCACGTCTATCCGTCACCCTTCCGCAATTACCTCCTAGTCCTTCTCGTAACCGCTCCACCGGGGAAAATCTTTAGTGTCGAAGCCGAAGAGGTCGAGGGTACGACCAACCATCTGTTCGACCAGCTGCTCAATGGACTCGGGCTTGGTGTAGAATGCGGGGACCGTAGGACATATAATCGCTCCCGCATGCGTTACGCCCAGCATATTTCGTAAATGTATCTCGCTCAACGGAGTCTCGCGAACATTGAGGACGAGACGGCGGCGTTCTTTGATCACCACATCTGCCGCTCGCGAGATCAAGTCGTCGCAGTAGCCAGCATTGATCGCGGCTAGCGTTTTCATGCTGCACGGGACGACGATCATGCCGTCCGCTCTGAACGAGCCGCTGGAAATAGGCGCAGCTTGGTCTCGGTTGGAGTAGCTGTGGTCTGCGAGCGCGCGCACAGCGGCAGGAGTGTAGTCCGTTTCGTATCGAATGGTGGCTTCTGCCCAGTGACTGAGCACCAGATGTGTTTCCACGTTCAGGCGACGTAAAGCGATGAGCAGCTTGATGCCCAGTATGGCTCCTGTCGCTCCGGTCATGGCGACCACGATGCGTTGTCGCGCCGTCTGCTGATCACTGTAGCCATTTGTGTGGCCATTCGTGGTGCCGTTCGTCTCTTGAGCGTTGACCATATTTGCGAGCAGAAATTGCCAGCACCGGGCAACGGCGGAGCAGCTATGGTATGCGTAGCAACGTTTGATGAGGTGTATATGCGCAGCAGGTAGAGGTCGTCGAAAGCTGGAAAATATTGTTGAACTTTCCGTCTTCGTCGGTATGCCATACTTTTTATGCAGCTCTCTCTCTCTCTCTCGCAAGCACATAGACACGCCCCAGCAAGCTTCCGGGTGGCACGGCACGGGAGATCTTTGCGTCATGCGCTAGGATATGATTCCCGTCCGCTCGACTACATCCCAAGATTCCGGCCTCAGTCCAGTGCCTCCGCCAGTTTCTCTTATCGCGTAGAGCTCCGGATGGTACTGAATGTCATGCGCTGGGTCTGGATTATCTCCTGCTCGTACCCGTCATGCAGGATATCCTCCCTATTGCAGGTTCGAAGCACCACTATCGGGTCTGGTCTGATTCCGTTGGACTCGGTCTTCAGATCCCTCTGGATTCGGTATGAAGATTCCGTAGTCTCGGTCTGGAGATCCCGTGAGCTCTCCGTTGAATTCCGTTCTCGCTACCAGATGCGGGAGCACAATCCGCCGCACCAATTCGGAGGACTAGTGTGCCCTGCGGCACCGGAACTAGTATTACATTGTCCATGTCGGCGTGATGATGATGATGATGAGCCTCTCATAGGGCCGCTCGAGCGCAGGGCCGGTCACGGACTGTGCAGGTATCCTTCTAGCACAAACCCATGAGTCCGGAGAGGGTAATCCGCGCAGGGCGCAGACTATATAGCGCAGCTCGTCCATGTCCGAATTCTGGCGTCACCATCGAACACCAACTTGACCTCTCCACGAATCGAAAAAAGAAGACTACCAAGACTACGCAAATATGAGCTCGTCCAAGCAGCAGCATCTTTCGCACGCAAACCAGGAGCTTCCCCACCTTAATTTTAGATCTTTCGTCCAGGCGTTGAAGGACGATGGAGATCTCATCGAGATCGACGACGAAATCGACCCTCACCTCGAGGCGGGCGCCATCATTCGTAGGGCCTGTGAGACAGACGGCAAAGCCCCTCTGCTCAACAACTTGAAGGGAGCTAAGGATGGACTCTGGCGTATCCTCGGTGCCCCAGCGTCGCTGCGAAGTGATCCTTCGCAAAAGTACGGACGGGTGGCGCGGCACCTCGCACTCCCACCTACGGCTACGATGAAAGACATCCTCGACAAGATGCTCTCCGCCGCGCACGCAGAGCCGATCCCGCCCAATATCGTGGAGAGCGGTCCCGTCAAGGAGAATAAGCTGGTCGACGGCGAGTTCGACCTGTCCACCTTGCCCGCGCCATGGCTCCACCAAGCGGATGGCGGCAAATACATCCAGACGTACGGTATGCACATTGTGCAGTCGCCAGACGGCAAATGGACAAACTGGTCCATCGCACGCGCCATGGTCCACGACAAAAACCACTTGACCGGACTCGTCATCGAACCGCAACACATCTGGCAGATCCACCAGCAGTGGAAGAAGGTGGGCAAGGATGTCCCGTGGGCGTTGGCCTTCGGTGTGCCGCCGGCCGCCATCATGGCTGCCAGTATGCCCATTCCCGACGGCGTCACGGAGGCGGGGTACATCGGTGCCATGACAGGCTCCGCGCTCGATGTCGTCAAGTGCGAGACCAACGGCATGTACGTGCCCGCGAATGCAGAGATCGTGCTAGAAGGCACGCTTTCGATCACGGAGACGGCACCGGAAGGTCCTTTCGGAGAAATGCACGGCTACGTCTTTCCCGGAGACACCCACCCGTGGCCGAAGTACAAGGTGGACGCCATCACCTACCGCAATGGTGCTATACTCCCTGTCTCGAACTGCGGCAGGATCACCGACGAGACGCACACCTTGATCGGCCCCCTGGCTGCTGCCCAGATCCGTCAACTCTGTCAAGACGCCGGCCTGCCGATCACCGATGCGTTTGCGCCCTTCCACACGCAGGTTACCTGGGTGGCTTTGAAGGTCGACATCGAAAAGCTGGGCAAGATGAACACCACTCCCGAGGCGTTCCGCAAACAGGTCGGAGACCTCGTCTTTAACCACAAAGCGGGATACACCATTCACCGCCTGGTGCTATGCGGAAGCGATATTGATGTGTACGAATGGGACGACATCGCCTTCGCCTTTTCGACGAGGTGTCGGCCGAACAAGGACGAGACCTTCTACGAAGATTGCCAAGGCTTCCCCCTGATTCCGTACATGTCGCACGGCACCGGGTCGCCGATCAAAGGCGGCAAGGTCATCTCAGACGCACTCATGCCGTCGGAGTATAGAGGTCAGCAGGACTGGCAACAGGCGAGCTTCAAGCACTCCTACCCAGAGTCCCTTCAGAAGAGCGTTATCGAGCGCTGGGCGTCGTGGGGTTTCTAGTCGAAGTAGGTAGCTGTTATTGTCTTTATAGGTCATAGATATACATAGGCTTGCCTAAAAAGGATAGATCTCTTTTGATGAATCTTCATATCAATTCGCGTCAGCAGCTAGTCGTCCCCTCCAAGTTGAGTCCAAACAGCTTACTAGCGAATCTTCGTATGCACAACATTTCTCATCTCTAGGAGAGCTGGGGAAACAGCATATTCAACTTTTACCTGCTGCACGTCAGGAACGTTGCCGCACGTCACGGGCCCGAGTGCGGGAAGAAACCAGCTGTGCGACCTAAAATCCCAAAGAGGGGATGGTGGGATCCCAGCCACTGAAGGCATCGTTTCCCGAAAACATTAGACCTTGCAGATGAGGGTTAGCAAAAAAAGCCACGACGGATTTGGTCACCTACTCCAATCGAAATTCTCCAGCTCGCTCAGATATTCTCCGTCTCTTGCGCCTGCAGAGCCGATGCTTGCGATGTTTCGTTTGGCTTGTGCGTACATTCTTGGACGCAATGCACGTGTCAGCGAGGCCGTTGTGGACCCCACGAGGAATTGCTGGTACTCACTCTTGATCTACTGTGTCTTGCACCCTCTCCGTGTCGTGAGGTCTGGTGTCTGTGCGGCCGTGACTATCGTTACCTGTGTTACCGACTCCACGGTCCCTCAAATAGTCCTGCAGAGCGCGAAGATAGTTGGAGTGCGACGTTGAGAGCCACGAAGGCCTTTCGGAACATCCTTCCGACACGGGAGCTCGAGACTCGCGTGACAATAAAGCTAGAAAGGCTTGTTGTGTATGTCGCAGGCGTGGGGACCCCGACGCCACTTCGACAAATTCCACCATGATGGCCGCGCTGAGGCCGGCGTGTATCATCCACCAGGTCCGGAGTGGGAGTTTAGTCAATTGCCCCAGCGCAACAAAGGCGCTCATCGTCCGTTCCGTGCTGGAAATGGCGTTGCGCAGAATTTTGTCGTGGAACGGGGATCCCGTCAACACGTTTGTTGTACACAATGCCGGCCGACAGACCACGCCGCGAAGATAGCCCGCCAACAATTTCGCGGTCGTCTGCTCGACCAGAGCCTGGCGATTCTGCCGTTGCGACATGGTTCCGCCTGATTCGTCTTCCCTGACTTCAAGCGTGTCCAATCGGTCGACGTAACTGCAGATGGTCGCTTCCCGCTTCCTCACACCCTCCGGCTCGGCCAACCATTGATTCCCCAGCTTGATCAAAGCCTTCATGTAGAATTCATGCGCCCCGTCTGACGCGAAGCTGCCCGCCGGACCGCCATATCCTGCATCCTGTGGGTACGCCATGGGCGGGCGGTCGAAGCACATAGACACGACACAATCCTGACAGCGCACCATCATCCACAAGTCGTTGCGGCTATCGACTCGCAGAGAAGCGACATTGGCGGCAGGCATCTCACCCGGTCCAATACTTATCACTAAACGTGCTACGGTACCGAGCAAAGACCAGGCGCCGTCAGCTTGGCCATCATTCTGAAGGAAGAAACTCAACAGGAGCATGGCCTGCAGGGTCTTGTGCTCGGGGCGAAGCAGCCAATTCGCCAAGCGGGCAAAATCGAATGCATGCTGGGCCAAATCGCGTGACATTCGCTCCCGCTGCCCGGGGCTGTCGTCGGACATCTGGGCTCCGCAGGCTAACACGGCGCATAGCAGGCTCGTGGAGCCGGGGTCCATGGCCTCTGGAGCGACGTCTGTGGGAAGATGCATACCGACTTCGCGACTCGCAGACAGCTCGAGGGCTCTCACAATGAGAGCGTCCAAGTCGCAGTGACGGGGCACGAAGGGAAACAGCTTGGACAGGGTGCCTTCGTATGCCTGCCAGTACTTCAGGATCTGGGAGTGTGAGAAGGGGATCCGGGGCGGTCGTCTCTGGGCGTCGTCGGCAGTGCTCAAGAAAGGGTATTGACGCGAGGCATTTTGCAGGCCAAGAGCCGGGCGCATCTCCTGCAAATGGGCGATGTGGGTTGCCGAGTCGACAAAGGATGGTATCGAGTTGACGCCGAGCTGCGAGGGAGAGTGCTCTTCTTCATTCCTGCCCGCAAGCAGACTGCTGCGTTCTGCAGAGCCTGCGCGGGCAGAGGCAGAGACAGAGGAACCAGAGGTAGAGGCAGGCACATGACGGCGTGTAGAAGCAGGTGGAAGTTCGTCGATATGACCACCCGGCGTGGAAGTAGCGGGAAGGTCGTCGACATGATTGTGATTGTTGGAAGTGCAGGAGCTCCCTCGCCCTCTCTTCTCGCAGCTGTCGCACGGACTCTCGCCATTGCACTTGATCTTGCGCTTGGCACAGAACCTGCACGCCCTCCCGTACACCCGTCTGTCCCTCTCCCTGTTCATCTCGAACGAGGTAGAAGGTAGGCGTTAGCAACGGGAAGGTATACGTCTAGTAGTAGGATGCGGCGGCCCGGGTAGTAGTATCTCCGCTCCGAAAGTTTGACGTCATTGGTACGGAACGACCTCCCTAGCCTTCCGAAGCGTAGTATAGGTTAGGCTTAGAGAGGTAGTAGAGGCCAATTATATTAGTAGAGGGGCGGGTATCTTAAGACTATATTTATTGTATATTAATATACTATCTTTCGGTTGTTATTAGTAGTAGTAAATCTGTAGATTATAACAATTCTAATATAATAAGTTTTATATAAAGTATACTTGCTATATATAATTTTTAGTATATACTAAATATTAATTATAATATTTAAAATCGACGTAGTAGTCAAAAGAGTTATAGAATTCAGAATAGCGTATATATAGAAAAAAGCGTCTCCTCTTATTAATATGTATAATATATCTTACCTAATTGTTTTGATTCTACGTAGTATTGAGGAATAGTATATCTATAAAACAAATAAAGTACGCTGCCGATATATATAGTATCTAGGACCTAGTTGTTCTTATATAGTATATAGGAAACTATATCTATAAGTTTGCTAAAAGATATAGTAGGTATTATTATATACCTCTAATCTATATATATAAATTTTACATAATTATATAAACGAAGTATTTTTATAGAAACACTATATTTTGCTAAATATACTATATAACGACTATAATATATATCTAATAGTATATATAGTATAGAGTAGTACGCCGTTTATATATAATAAGTAGTATATATAGTAAAGCCGTAGATTAGTACTATATTATATATACCTATTATACCCGACGCTTCCGAATCCTCTTAACTCTTCTAAACTCTTTCGCGAAGTATATCTTCTATAAAGTATACTAGAGTCCTAACCTTAGGTATTATTAGGTTTTATCTAATTATAATTCTATATTACCTATAATCGATTTAGGGTATTGTCTTAAACTAGTTACCTATATAGTAGCGATAATACGTAGTCTGTACGTTGTATATACGAATTTACCCTAGTATTTTAATATATTACTTACTATAATCGCGCGTTACTATAGCAATATTCTAGTTACTATAGTAATACTACTGCCTTGTTGCCTTACTATTACTCTTTTCGGAAGGACAAATTATATCAAACTCTATTTAAGAGTTATGCTAAAAACTCGATTGCCGCTGTCTCTAGAATACTTACAACTATTAACCCTATCTCTCTACCCTCTAATTAGCTCTATATGTCCGTTTCTAATACTAGTAGACTATATATATCGCTATTACGAATACTAGTAGTAACCTGTCTGCTTATACTATTTAACTAATTCTATAGCTCTATCGCTTCGTTATATTCGTACTTAGTATATAGTCTCTTCTATAGCGGCTTCGCCGTAATCCTTCGAATATATCTAGTCTCTTCCTCTACCTATATACTAGGCCTTATTATAGGTACAACCTACCCTAGTAGGTATATAGGGTAGGTTAGGTATTAGCAATATCTAATAGGTATAGGTATTTAGCTAGGTATACCTAACCTATCGGGTTAGGTACAAACCTAGTAGGTATTACGATACCTAGTAGGTATTGCATACCTATTAGGTATTGATTTTTCGTAAACAGAAAGAAAAAGCCTAGAAATCGAGTACCCTAAGAGCAAGTTATTTAAACTAGGTATTAGAAAAGAAACTATATATAAGCCCGATATAGATAAGAGGATAAAGAGAGTAGTTAGATCGAATAAATAAATATAGAAGAATATATACGCTAGATTATAGCTTATAATATTTTGAAACTTAAGTACTATAGTCGGTAAATATAGTCGGTAGGTAAACTTTATACAAGCTCAAACCAAGCTCGCTATAATCGTCTCGTAGTATCCCGGAGGTACTCTTACGTAAGCTTAAAGCTTAGGCGTACCGATCGCCTTAGCTCCTCTACCCTATCTCCCTTATTATCGCTAATTACATCTAAGTTACTAATCCGTTCTATAAGATCTTTTATCTACTCTCGGTCTTTACTTAGGATCTTCTATAAAGTTAGAGTACTAAGAAGCGCTTAAGTAGCCTCTATAGCCTCTTAGGCGATAAGAACTCTAGTATTGTACTTATCGTCCTAGTAGCGGAAACGGAATACTATTAGTTTAGAGAATATTAATATAGAGTATTAGCGATTAAAACGACTTTAGTATCGAGCGATACTAAAATCGCGCTTATACCTAACTCCGGCTATAAGAATATAGAGAATATCCCGTACTATTAGTACGAGAGTAGGGTACTTAGGCTTAAGCGAAGACTATATCTTTAGTACCTCGAATAGATCCCCTTTATCTATATTAGCGTCTAGATAGTCGGCAAGCTCGTTACCCTTACGAGTACTACGTTATTAAGTTTAAGAAGACTCTATACTCCTACTAAGAGTAAAGTCGATCTAGCCCTTATACCGACTACTTCTACTATATAACTTATAGGGAGAAGTGCTCGATAATAGACGATAGCTCTTCTTCTACTCTGTTCTTAGCTTACCCTCGTAATACTTATAGTAACTTTTATCCCTAAAGTTATCGCGTATCTAGAACTTCCGCTTAAGGCAGGGGGTAAGGAGGATACTAATACCGTAGTAATCGCTAAATCGATCCTAGGTATCTCGATAATATTTCTTAAGCTTAGCCTAAGTAGCCTTATATACCTAATATATATCCTTCTTCTAAGGTATCCTCTTATTGTTAAGTCGCTTTATCGCCTCCTCTAGAATGTCTAAAAGCTTGTTATAGTATACGAGGACAAGGTAGATAGTCGGACCTTTCGTTATTCTAATCGTTGCTATCGCCGCTATAAATAGTTTCGTAAGGTCGATAAGGTACTTAACCCTTTACTACTCTTCGGAATCGATACCTATATCTTTACTTAGGTCGAGTCGATCGATATAAGATTCGATAACTCTTTATAGTCTACTAAAGCGATCGAGCATTAACGTTATTAAGGACTACCTTATCTTTACGTCTTAAACGACCCTTAGGATCCGATCTTGAACGCTATTCTACCGACGGTACTTTGTAAATAGCTCCTTCTTTTAAAGCATCTCTTTCTATAGGTCGATAAACTGCTTAAACCTTTAAGAGCTCGAGTTAATAAAGATGCAAAGTTTCCGGATCTAGGGATTGAAATTAGCGAAGGGAATCTCGAGTACTAACTATAATTGCCGACTACGAGAGCCGACTATACTTTGAAAATAGGAAGGTTAATAGATAATAGGCCGTAGAGACTAATCTTACCTTTAGAAGGAGGTAAGGTATACTATTAGCTTAAGGACGGCTAATCTGCTTACTCTATTTTCTCCTTCTCTATAATATCTGCCGATCTTTCTCGTAATTCTAGTATTCGGAAAGGTCGTTAGTCGGACAGAGCCCTAGGCGGTCGAAAAAGGCCTTTAAGGGAAGCTAGG
>NW_016017384.1:3587086-3587973 GCF_000320565.1 Sphaerulina musiva SO2202
ATCGATATAAGATTCGATAACTCTTTATAGTCTACTAAAGCGATCGAGCATTAACGTTATTAAGGACTACCTTATCTTTACGTCTTAAACGACCCTTAGGATCCGATCTTGAACGCTATTCTACCGACGGTACTTTGTAAATAGCTCCTTCTTTTAAAGCATCTCTTTCTATAGGTCGATAAACTGCTTAAACCTTTAAGAGCTCGAGTTAATAAAGATGCAAAGTTTCCGGATCTAGGGATTGAAATTAGCGAAGGGAATCTCGAGTACTAACTATAATTGCCGACTACGAGAGCCGACTATACTTTGAAAATAGGAAGGTTAATAGATAATAGGCCGTAGAGACTAATCTTACCTTTAGAAGGAGGTAAGGTATACTATTAGCTTAAGGACGGCTAATCTGCTTACTCTATTTTCTCCTTCTCTATAATATCTGCCGATCTTTCTCGTAATTCTAGTATTCGGAAAGGTCGTTAGTCGGACAGAGCCCTAGGCGGTCGAAAAAGGCCTTTAAGGGAAGCTAGGTAGTATATATAAAGTAGAGAAATCGCTCGGGACGGCTAGCTCGATTATACTCCGCGATTGCCTCCTCCTTATCCTCTCCTATCTCCGAGTCGGGACTACTCTCCGTACCTTCCTCTAAGCTCGTTGCTAGCCTTCTAGCCGTTATACCGTACCTCTCTTAATAAGTATTAATCGCTAAAATACTATAGAATATTAGAAGGAAGTAGGAAGAGTAAAGCAACTAGTCTTATATTGTATTGTATAGGGTCTTATTGTTCGAGGTATTATCGTACGTAATTGCAGTTAATCGGTACTTAATCTCGAACTCTTATAAGATTTCGAATAGTATCTCCGTAAGATAATTACTAGTATAATAGCTAGTA
>NW_016017384.1:3587993-3600446 GCF_000320565.1 Sphaerulina musiva SO2202
GGTAAGGTATACTATTAGCTTAAGGACGGCTAATCTGCTTACTCTATTTTCTCCTTCTCTATAATATCTGCCGATCTTTCTCGTAATTCTAGTATTCGGAAAGGTCGTTAGTCGGACAGAGCCCTAGGCGGTCGAAAAAGGCCTTTAAGGGAAGCTAGGTAGTATATATAAAGTAGAGAAATCGCTCGGGACGGCTAGCTCGATTATACTCCGCGATTGCCTCCTCCTTATCCTCTCCTATCTCCGAGTCGGGACTACTCTCCGTACCTTCCTCTAAGCTCGTTGCTAGCCTTCTAGCCGTTATACCGTACCTCTCTTAATAAGTATTAATCGCTAAAATACTATAGAATATTAGAAGGAAGTAGGAAGAGTAAAGCAACTAGTCTTATATTGTATTGTATAGGGTCTTATTGTTCGAGGTATTATCGTACGTAATTGCAGTTAATCGGTACTTAATCTCGAACTCTTATAAGATTTCGAATAGTATCTCCGTAAGATAATTACTAGTATAATAGCTAGTAATATATAGAAAGCTAAGCATCCCTTCGTACTAGACCTAGTAGTCGTTAATCTAGTAGACCCGGATAGTAAGGAATAAGGTTTTTATACCTCTGGATTGCTAGCTATTATACGCGATAGCTATCTTGAATCTACTAGTAAGACGGGTCTTAAGGGATTTAGCAGACTCTTAAACCTTAGTACCGAGTATCCTACGGTATATCGAGGCGGATTTGAACTAAATTATCTCAACCTATCCCGGGAGTAGAGCTATATAAGTCTGTTTTACTAACGGTCGTTCAAAGAACTAGAATAGTAGACTATTGTCGATAATTATCTTAAAGGATAAGCGTAGGAAATCGTCCGGTATATAGCCTAGGTCCCTTATCTATTACGGATTGCTTATAGTCTAGAGATAAAGTTTTAGTATAGTTACTTAGACGTAGTTAGTAGACATAGTCGGCAGGTATAGTTAGTAGGTATAGTCGGTAGGTCTAGTCGTTGGTAGTTAGTACTTACTTATCGATACTTTGCGGTTACAAACATCTCCTTTATAAACCCTCGCTTATCTTGTTTCTTCTAGTAGTTCGAGGAGTCTAGATACTTCTCGATAGACGTTATACCGGTATTTAGTATAGGATGTTTTAGTATAGCGTTATAGTACCTATATACGACTTTAGGTATCGTATCTTCTTAAAGTATTCCCTTCTCTAGGAAATCCTATACCTAAGATATCCGAGACTTACTCCTCTAGGTAATTAGGGACTAATTAAATATAGTACGACCGTTCCGCTTTTTGAGCCGCTTTCTAGTATAGTTCCACTAGCGTACCTCGTAGTACTTCTTAAAGTTCTCCTTATACTTAAACCTCTATAGCTAGTAGTTAGCCTTAATATCCTACTCCCCGATATAGTCCGGCTTAATAGGAAGTACTAGAGAGGAATCTAGATCTTCTTCTACTATAGTCGGCCGTCTTGTATAATGCTTGCGAACCTCTGTTCTATATCGGCGGTCCCCTAGTATTAGGCTCGGTAGGAGGTTCGTCGTAGAACTATATCGTTAGTATAAGCGAGCGCTCGATTATATAGGGGTAGTAGAAGAGCTTTCTAGCTATAAGGAGGATTCGAATTAGGAGCTTCCGACTCCTAGAGAGGAAGTAAAGGAAGACGAAAACATAGTATTTTAGACTCTAACGTCGTAAATCCGTTACGAGAGGATAGAGGAGAGGGAACGTAGGAATTGAAAGGAGGGAAAGTAGGAATTTCAGAATCCTAGTACGCTACCCTATAGAGGTTAAGCGAATAGAATTCGTAGGCCTACTTCCGGCTACGAGCTAACCTATTAGATAGTCTGATTCTTACTACTAACCCTCCTACCCTTTCTTCTATCCCTCTTCGTCTTCTTGAAATAGGCGAGGCTCCTAATCCTCCGAGTCTAAAATCTCGAACCCTCTAACAAAGTTGCGAATATAGAGTCCTTCGTAAGTACCTTCTCGATTCCCGAAGATACTAGGTATAGTTTATCTTCTCGTAGTAGTAGGAGTAAAAAGGCCTCTAGAGTAATCCTATTATACTCTTTAATATTATACTCGATAAGGGTAGCTATTATCTTAGGCTAGAGAGTCTGTTCGCGGCTTAGAGTATTCTCTCTCTTATAGAGCTTATATACTATCTTCGCGAGGTACTTCTCCCCTTTCAAGCTTACTAATAGAAGGAAACTATTAGCGGAGTAGTTATAATTTTCTAGTATTAGCTAGGAGGATCTAGGAAGACTACTTGAATAAGCCCTTTAGGCTACAATATCCTAGGTAAGGATACTATAGCAAACTACGCACTCGATTAGGCTAAAGATCTCGTATAGTAGTAGGAGTCGTACTTCTCTAACGCAGATCTAGGATTATTAGAAAATAGTTAGTAGGTATAGTCGGCAGATAAGCTTACCTTTTTAGTCTCGCTATCGACAATTTGTAAAATCTGCTTTATAGCTGCCTCGTTAGGGAGAACCAGACTCTCTAGAGTAATAAGTTTATTCTAGAACTTCCGGATCGAGCAATACTATTAGTTATAAGCAGTCGCAAAAGTAGAAGAGGCTGCCTAAAAGGCAAAAGTTCTAATAGAAATCGCTATCTCCTTATTAATGTCTTTTAATAACAAAGGATTAAGAATCGTTTCTTAAGGAAGGTATTCGTTACTAAGGCCCCTAAGTGCTTTATCGTATCGTTTACTAAGAGTAAGGATATCCTATTCCTACTTAACCTAATCCTCCTTTTGAAATATTATCTTTGATTTGCTTTTACTATCTCTAAGCTTAAGGAACTACCTTAGCGGGAACTTAGGGTCTAAGTAATAGTATAGATACCGTAGGATAACGTATATAAACGTCCCTATATACTAAGCGTAAAAGGTATATTAGTTTCGTACTACGGTAAGAGAAGTAGACGTATAAACTATATAGCCGTAGCAAAATTCTATAGCTTCTCGTATCTATAGTCGGGTTTACCTATGGTTATACTAATTACGATAGGTATATTCCAATGTACCTTTTACGCTTACAGCTAACTATAGCAACAGCTACAATCGTCGGGCATAGCAACGACAGGTTGTACGTACGGTAGTAGGAAACAACTATTAAAGATAATAACGGTTGCCTCTTTATACGGCTGCTTTTAGAAATAGTAAGGATAAACAACTACAAGCAGGTACAACTATCTTATTTCGCAACGGTAATATTAACTAACTATCGCAAAATTCAACCGTTAAACTACCTCTACGGTTGCTCGGAACTATAGGCGTTTTGTCGGCGTAGCTCGGGATAAAAGCGGGTACGCTCCTAGGCTCGATATAGTAGCGCTAGTAGGCTCTAGATTTCAGTACGCTTGTATTGCTTACTGTTTATACTATACTGCCTCTCCTCTGTTCTTATTGCTATTAAATCCTATATCTAGAAAGCCTATACTCTATCCGCTATATCGCTAATCCGTACCTCCTCCGATATCTAGCCGATACCCCGAATCCTATTAACTTGACCTTCGGGCGCTTATAAGAACAGAATGTTATATTCGATATCTAAGAACTCGATAGCAGAGGCTGTATTATTAACAATAATATCGATCTGCTTGTCCTAGCGGTTAATTAGAATAATCTAGTATATAGTAGTACGTATAGCTAGCAGGCTAATTACGGTTTGCTTATCGTCGAGTTAACGGATATTATAGAGTAGTAATAGATCCTAAATTACCTTGGTCGTAGGTATAACGAGTAGCAGACAACGGAAGGCACCGGCAGTCTTCTCTATTACAAAGATTTGATCGATACGGACTAGATCCTAGTCGTTACTAGCTTGCTTAATAAAGTCTCTATAGTATAGGGTAATCTTGCGTTCTAGAGTACTGTCTACTTGTTAGTACTAGGTAAGGTCCGTATACGGAATTGCTAATATATACGTTGTAGTATAATACTTTGTAGAACTACTTAATCGGACGAGGTACGAATAGCAGTACAACTTAGGCAGCGTAATTAGTATAAAGAGCGCTCTAGATTTGCTTTTATAGACTAGCCGGAAATTCGTTTGTTAGGCTGCCTTTCGTAGGCAGGCCTTATCTACGTATCTCCTTCTAGGCAATACGTATAGATACTAAACCTACGGTTAAAGAGTTAGTATTAGACAATAAGCTTCGGGGTTGAAGAGCTAGTATATATTAAGTAGATAGATTAGGGGTTGAAGAGTTAGTATTAGATAGTAAATACGTACCCCGGATATTAATATAGATAACATTAGATATAATATCTAGCTCTTCTCGGCTCTCGTCGATAGCTTTACTATACTTAGAACGTAGTAACAGACGATTAAACAGGCTAGGATATACTGCTTAGATAGCTAGTATCTAGCTAGTTAATTCTAGTTCGGTAGTCTAGAAACACCTCTATAGGATAAGGCGAGTAGTAACCTACTAGTTCAACAATCGTATAATATCGCGCTCGGGCTTCTGCTTGTTAGTATTATATACTAGCTGTTTAAGTAGCCTGCTAACTATTAGCAGAGTTCTAGAAAAGGATATTTGACTTACCTATACAAATCCTCGCTATTTAAGGTATTGATATTGCTAGGTTAAGTATATTCCTTTATAACTGTAGTATAGTATATACCGGTATATATATTTGGTAGCTTCTATAGGCGGCGATACAATTGTAATCCCTTAGTAATACGCTCCTTAGATCGGCCGCAGTCGAGGTTATTATCTTCTATAGTAGTAAGCTCTTCGTTATCCTCGAATACGCTACGGTAGGGGTCTAGTATATCCGGATCCAAGTTAGGTACCGCCTTACTGCCTCGTAAATAAGCTAATAGAGCGCCTGCACTACGACTACGACTACTACTACGGCCTCGCTTACTTAGTAGTAGTACAGCAGATTGCGAGCGCTATAAACCCTTCGACGAGGCTCTTAAGGCAGCTCTACTATTAGCGTTGTTAATCGAGGCTTAAGTAGTAGCTTTATAGAGGCCCTAAAAGAACCGTCGGGCAAGTCTAAGATCTTCTTCTATAGTTTAATACTACTATACTATAAGATAGTAGCCTATTAGCGATCGCTAGGATCTAGCTATCTAGCTAAGTACAACAATAACTACTATAGATAATAGTACTAGTCGAGTAGTAGTTATTGCTTCTACAGCCTAGAAAACCTCTAGTATAGCGATACGGAGACCTTCGCTAATCCTAGGCCTAAGGTGTTCGTCTTTAAGCTAAACCCGTATAAGGACTAGAATAATCTATACCTAGCGACTATATTCTTGTAGGGTATACGAGCCGATATAGTAATATAGAGATTGTAATACCTACTAATTACCTAGGAGTAGGAAGGTTGTAAGCAGAAAGTAGTACTACTTTATCGCTATATTAGTTAGAATAGCGTCCTTAAGTAGGAGATAGATACGCTTCGCTAGGCCTTATATCTTAGAATATACTATATTAGCTAGGGTGCTAATCTTTAAGTCTAGAGCCGGGGCAATACGTTCTAAAGGCCTTAGTTCTAGCTTTATACTCCTACTAACGTTCTGTATAAAGTCGCTCTTAGCCTTAGCTATTCTAAAGGTATATGTCTCGAGATAGGTACGGGTACGTATCGTATCGTAGTAGTACCGCTGTTCGTTAACCTTAATGTCGAGATTGCTCTATATCTTGATATCGCGGATATAGCTACGATAGCTAAACTTCGCTTTCTAGGAGAGAAAGCTAGTATTAAGCTGTTGCTATAGTATATTACCGATAAAAGCAAGAATCTAGGCATATACTATTATCTTGGTACTATCTACTAACTCAATTATAACTCTAGTATCCAAGGTACTAACAATAGTACCGATAGCGTCGATTACCTCCGTTAGGTTGTAGCTATATAGACCTAGGGTAAGAGGAATAATGTTCGCCCGGCGGCCGCGCTCCTTATTTAGTAGTACAGCGATAAATAAGTATACGCCTATTAGAGCGCGATACATATTGTGATAAAGTCTAAAGGCGTCTATATAGAAGTATAGGGGTATAGAAGTAACTACTATACCGTCTTTGCATATATAGAATTTAGAGACGAGCTGCTTCCGGCTAAAGTAATTAAGCTCGAGTTCGCTACGGATAGGGTCGTCTTACTATACTAGACGTATAGACGGAGCATTGCCTAGTCTATTAACATCTCTTACTATACGACGAACGAACCGAGGCGGATTGCCCTTTAGCAAATCTTCTAGTCTATATATAGCCTGAAAAGCGTAGTGTATTAAGACGCCGACTTTAGTAGGTACTATATTCTCAACTAGTACAAAGATGTACTTATCGTTTATAAACTACTTATTTGGTACTAGAGCTAGGATTACAGTTATTTGCAGGTTCCTAGACGGTAGAATTTTGCAGATCTTAATAATAATATCGCCTTCGTCGACGCGCGGTAGGCGTACAGATCGATAGTCTATTACAATTGCCTAGACCTAGCCGAAATGATAACCCCGTCTATCCGGAATAGTAGTATTCTCTAGTATCTAATAGGGGCAGGCGATATTGTTATATCTGAAGTTAACTATATTAGATAGAAATATTAGCCTATCTTTAGATCCGATAAATCGATTGATCTTCTCTTTTACGGCGGCCTCGTCGGCTTGCTTCTATAACTGCTTGCCCTTAGTACCCGAACTAGTAGTAGTTTCGCTCTCTAGTTATATCTCTAGACCGGATACGTAAATTGCGAACACCCTACTAGTAATACGAATTAATAAATGCTAGGCATTACTATAGTAGAGCTCCTAAGGTACGTCTACGAGATAACTAATACTACGAAACATCTTGTTAATATTAGTACTAGATAAGAGATAAGCCCTAAAGAATTCAATTAGGTTAAAGAAGAATAGCTTAGCCGAGTCCTTTATATTGCTAGTTAGCTGTACGAGAGGATTCAACTTTACTACTTTTAAGCGTAGGTTAACGAATAGCAGTAAGCCCTTTATATACGTCTTTAGGGTATCTAGTGTATTCGGTAAACTCTAGAGAAGAGTAGGGGCCTTAGGATCCTTTACGACTATATCTAGGATAGAACGCAGATAGTTATAGTTAGTCCTAGAAATCCCTATAGTCTAGTACTATATAGCAAGCGACAGCTCGATACTAGGAAGTAGATCCTAGAGCCGCTTAGTCTAAAGTACAACGGATTTATCGTTACTAAAGCCCTTAACGCGAGCGCTGCTTATCGATAGCGGTATTATTAATGCCGGTACTAGACCGATAGGGATAAGAGCGCCGACAGGACCTATAGTAGCTTCAATATTAGTACCGTCGTTGTCGTCGTTTAGGCCTATCTTAGGTATATCGTCTTCTTAGATAAGAACCTACTACTAGTACTCGAGTAACTGTCGAGTAGCTAAGAGAGCATTATAACCGAGTTTACCAACTAGCAATTCTTCGTTACTAGAGAAGTCGTTATTATTATTATCGCGATTAAGTACCTCGAGTTTAGCTTCTAGTCCTATAGGATCGATGTCGCTTATAGGCGGTGCTAGATTATCGGTAGTATACTTAGTATCGATATATAGATTAGATTTATCGTCGCCGGGAAGATTATTATCGCTATCCTATTGTAACTGCTCGTAAGTACGCTTTCTAAATAGTTTACCCGAAGCAGTTAGGACTAGAGGAGGTATAAGGCTAGACCCGGGAATTAGTAGTACTCCTCGAGTACGGCGAACAAAACCATATATACTAATCTTCGGACGTAAGGGCGCTATAGTTATAGTTAGTCTATAAAGCGCGCAAGTTAAGTCGAATTAGTTCAGATCTAGTAGTATTTGTTGTTTGCATTTGCTAACATTCAACTAGATAGGTCTATTAGATTCTATACTAGTACAACTTCGGCATCCCTTTATATACTAACCGATACGACCCTACGAGAGACTATGTCGATAAACTTTACTACTACGACGATAAAGTGCTTATTTTCCTATAATAGTAAAATGTAATACTACGACGGTAATAGTAAGTTGCCTATACTGCGATAATAAAGTATAATACTATAATAATAAAGTGTAATACTACGACGATAAAGTGTAATACTACGACTATAAAGTATAATACTACAACTATAAAGTATAATACTATAACGGTAAAGTACAATACTATAACGGTAAAGTGCAATACTACGATAGTAAAGTGCCTATATTCCTACGATAGTAAAGTGTAATACTACGACAACTATCTGCTATAGACAATTATATACTTATAAGCATACTACTACGCTTACAAGTACCTTACTTATCTACCGGAATATAGTATAACGGGACTATACAATCTATAGACTTGACCGGTCTATATATATAATTTTCCTATTCGTATACGTCTATTAGACGACGTATAAATACCTATTGCTCTCTAATATAGGCTAAGCTCTTTCTAATATATCGACGATTATATAAGACCGGCTATAGTATCCGGCGTTAAAACGGTCGTTTTCTTGTCGCTAGCCGCTATATAGTAGTATTCTCTATAATTCGTATATTAGGCGCCTAATAAATTCGTGTTTAATAACTTCTACCTATACTGTTTGTCCCTCGACGGGATAGGGATCGAGACCGAGATTGTCGAGTTCGATTATAATACTATTTCTTACGCCGCTAGTAGTATACCTCTATCGGAGATAGACTTCGGGGCTAGCGACGATAGCATCGGCGTTAGCGTCGGCGTTAGTTGTCTTCAAGCGGACCTAAGTCTCCGGCCTAGTATTAGTATCTTAGTTAATAAGATTAGCGAGATTAAGATCTACTCCTCGAACTACCCGGGCTACCTTACTACTTAGTTCGCCCTCGTATTGCAAGCTACTAGCCGTATTGGCCCTATTAGCCGTATTAATAGTACGAGGATTAAGAGGACTGCGAGTAGTATAGTATATACGAAGATTGCGAAGGTATCGCTCGAGGCCGCCGGCTAAAAGTCTCTTAGGATCTACTAAGAGTCTGACTTCAATCTACCTAGAGATAGTAGTACGTATTATTAGTATCGATATTATTTTCGTATTAATAATATTGACTTTTATTGCTATATAGTTCGTCGTAATTATCGTTATCGCTATTACCGTCGTCGTTGAAGTCGTTATCGTCTAGCCTGTCTAGGGCATTTTGTCTAAAGCCTTCTTTATAATAGAGCTTATCTTGTATAGGCCTATAGTTGTTAGCTCTTAAAGGACTAGCCTTACTAATAGCAAAATCCTCGTTCCTACGAAAGTTTGAGTAATAATACTACGTTAGGGTAAGAAGGCTTAGGTTAATAGTAAGGGTATTATCGTAGATAGGTAGTACTAGTTGTAGCTTAAGACTTAGATAGGGTTAGTAAGGTAGCCGAATACTATAAAGCCGATAACCTGCAGACTTAATTCTATACGACATTACGGCTATAGGCCGCTGACTATCTAGCATTCGGCTACTATATAGACGTTTAGTAGCTCGGACATCTTCTCTATCCGAAGTAGGATTAGATAAGACTGTCGGCCGTAAAGTATAAGTATATAGTAACTCGGTAAGTATATTAACTTAAGGTAGCAAGGTAGCTACGAGGTATCAAATAGTAACGTAGCCTAGAACTATAAGTATACAAAGACCGTAGCAGCCGTAAGGAATAATAATAATAATACTAACCCTCGAAGTTAGAGATGTCGTCTATATCTTAATAAACTAATATATCCTATATATACTAAGATTAGCTTTTCGCAAAGTTTGCTACAATTGGATTAACTTACGATATCGAGCTTAGCCTTCTTACGGCCTATTGTCTTGCTATCTTTCTAGGCAAAATCGGAGCGTATAGTCTATATACAGTTAATAGGTATATATCTAGACTTAGAGAACGGTAGATTAGAAAGTACTAATAGGGCGAGGCCGATAGCTAAGTAAAGGAAATCGAACTTATACTAACGAGGCTCGGATAGACTAGTATCTTATAATAGTCCGAGTAGAGCTTAATACGAGTAGAGGCGCTAGGGTTGCCTTTGCCTAATAATGTCTCTACATTCTTCTCTATTATATACGCGTAAGTAGCCTACGCGAGGGCCCGGAAAGTAGCTAAAACAAGGCAAAATAGTAGCGTTAGTATAATATAAAGCAAACTAGAGAACACAACCTATAGGTATAGTACGAACTCGAACAGAAGTGTTTGCCTCTCGTAGAGGACTTATCAATATCGAGGAAGCTATTAATAAATGTATAAACCTTTAGAAAATTGATAGGGGAAAAGAGGGCCTTCTAGTAAGCTTTTATAGCCTTATTTTTATATAGCGCAGGTATAGAGCGCAACTAGAGATACTCTTCGAGCTCGGTATTGATTATTTTCTATATAAGTCAACCGTTAGTATAAATAGTAAGGGAGGTTAGAGAAGGTAGGTAGTAGAATGAATTAAAGCTCTTAATTAGTATACTAACCTCTATTGTAGCAAGAGTCTAATTCCGGTATATCCGGATCTAGCTCTAATACTTATTTAAATGTACTTTAAATACCGTATGATCGCTAGTCAAATAAGTGCCCTACAAGTCCCGTCTGTTAGTATATCTAGGTAAAGTCAGTCGGTAAACATACCTAGATAGCCTTAATACTAGGTATATAAGTCGTCTCGCGGGCAGCGCTAGATATTAATAATATTTAGCGAGTATAGCGATTCTATAAGGCAACCCGCTCGTTCTCCTCGTCTACCTTACTAGCAAACGCCGCTTCTTTATCTTAATCGGGCTCGGTCTCGCTATCGTAAGCATTGCGCTTACGATTACGAGTAGGTACCTTAGTAGCAGCCTTAGCCTTAGCGGTACGTTGTTCCTATATTAAGAGGTACCTCTTAATTAGTCTAAATCTTAACCTACCTACCTACCTGCTAGTATACGAGTACGTCGGGATAAGAGGATATAGTACCCGAGGTACCTAAGGTACGGTAAGGTAAGGAGGTAAGGTACTTGTAACAGCTAGGCCTAGAGGCATATAGCCCTAGGGGGCGGTTAGGTATTTGAGCCTAAGGTACGTTAGCCTAAGGTAGGACGGGCTATAGAAGCAGTACAATCCGAGTCGTCGGGCGATCGGCTATCGGGCAACCGCCCGCGCGGCGCAGCGCCTACGTATACTTGGCGTAGGGATATATTATACGACGCCGCTCTCTCCTTTCCGAAGGATAAGAATTAGTTTGTTCCTTTTCCTATATAGTAGGAAGGACGCTCTATATATTACTATATATACTCTACTCTTATATTTCTAATTCTTCTATCCTTCTAAAGGGTAGTAATCTATAGAGGTCCGATAGCCCTACAATAGTAACGCGACCGCGCCGTAGCTATAGCGTAGGCGGGCCGCGTTATCGGCAAAGTAGACGAGGATGCCTAACCTTCCGAGGAGACGGTATCGGGCTCTACAAATACCTAGGCAGACAGGAACCTAGGGGAGACTCCTTTCGAGGAGGCTCCTACCTAGGCCTCGTTATAGGTTGGGTTAGGTATAGGTTAGGTACAACCTAACGTTAATACCCAACCCCGCAAATAAGGTAGGTACCTAGCTTATAAGCTAGGTACAACCCAACGGAAAAAACCTAATAGGTATACCCAATAGGTATTGCGATAGGTATTACGTAAAACCTCTTCTAGATATAGAATAAACATAGTAAGCGCTTCTGGAACAGTAATAAGCCTCGTATATACTATACTGCCTGAACTCGCTAACAATAGCTACCGACTATACCTGCCGACTACGAGAATTAGGAAAAAGCAAATTAATTCAGGAGTTTATAGTAAGTACTTCGACATCTCCTTCTATAGCTAATAATACCTGCCGACTATACCTGCCGACTACGAAAATTAGAAAAACCAAATTACTTCAGATCTTAGGCTTATAGTAAATGCTTCAACATCTCCTTCTCTAGCCTAGCTAGAACGCGTATCTAGTGTTTAAACCGACTTTCGGTTACTATATACTGCTGCCTTACTCTCTAGGCCTTACGTATCTCTATTCTTCGCTAGGCCGCTTAGAAAGCCGGCTCCGTCCTTATTAATAATAGGGTCCTTAAACAAGTAGCTCTAAGGATAAAGCGAGCTGAAATTTCTATCTCTAGTCTGTCTCGTTCGGTAATAGGCTCTTCTACAAGTATACTTAGTATCTTGTCGATACTTCCCCTAGCTACGAATTCTTACGTACCCCGATTATTCGCTTGATCTATAGCTACCGTATACGCTGCCCTTGCTATATCCTCTAATTCTGTTATCTCCTCGTCAAACTCCTACTACGACTCCTCTTCTTTATCCTCTCTCTCTATATCTGGTCGACTCTCCTAGAGAGAATTAGGACCCGTCTCCTCTAAATCTAGATGATCGAAAGGATTGTAGTCTTAGCTAAGCGAGATATCTTAATCCTAGGTACCTATATCCTCGTCGCTATACTGAAAATCTGCTTGACTAAGCGGTATA
>NW_016017384.1:3600466-3603523 GCF_000320565.1 Sphaerulina musiva SO2202
AATTCAGGAGTTTATAGTAAGTACTTCGACATCTCCTTCTATAGCTAATAATACCTGCCGACTATACCTGCCGACTACGAAAATTAGAAAAACCAAATTACTTCAGATCTTAGGCTTATAGTAAATGCTTCAACATCTCCTTCTCTAGCCTAGCTAGAACGCGTATCTAGTGTTTAAACCGACTTTCGGTTACTATATACTGCTGCCTTACTCTCTAGGCCTTACGTATCTCTATTCTTCGCTAGGCCGCTTAGAAAGCCGGCTCCGTCCTTATTAATAATAGGGTCCTTAAACAAGTAGCTCTAAGGATAAAGCGAGCTGAAATTTCTATCTCTAGTCTGTCTCGTTCGGTAATAGGCTCTTCTACAAGTATACTTAGTATCTTGTCGATACTTCCCCTAGCTACGAATTCTTACGTACCCCGATTATTCGCTTGATCTATAGCTACCGTATACGCTGCCCTTGCTATATCCTCTAATTCTGTTATCTCCTCGTCAAACTCCTACTACGACTCCTCTTCTTTATCCTCTCTCTCTATATCTGGTCGACTCTCCTAGAGAGAATTAGGACCCGTCTCCTCTAAATCTAGATGATCGAAAGGATTGTAGTCTTAGCTAAGCGAGATATCTTAATCCTAGGTACCTATATCCTCGTCGCTATACTGAAAATCTGCTTGACTAAGCGGTATATCTAGTTACCTAAAAGGAAAATCTGAATTCTCGGAAGCTATCTCCTCGTCTTCTTCTTCTTAGGTATTAATATAATCGAGGAGAGCCTAGAGATATTTATCCTCTATCGTTAGGGGTACCGTATTATCGTCCTAAGCATTCTCCTTATTAGCTGGAGGATAACTAGTTTGAACGCTAGGATTAGTATCTAGATCGTATTCCGAGCTCTTATTACCGCTCGAAATTACGATAGTCGCCTGCTTCTTACCGTCTGAATCGTTCAAACCCCTATTATCCTAATCGGCGCTAGGAGGATCTTAATCGTTCCCGTCTATCTAGCTACTAGTATCTGCATTATCCTAATCGGCGCTAGGAGGATCTTAATCGTTCCCGTCTGTCTAGCTACTAGTATCTGCATTATCCTAATCGGTACTAGGAGGATCTTGATTATTACCGTCTATCTAGCTACCGGTGTCGCTATTATCCTAATCGGTACTAGGAGGATCTTGATTGTTCCCGTCTGTCTAGCTACCGGTATCGCTATTATCCTAATCGGTACTAGGAGGATCTTAATTATTCCCGTCTGTCTAGCTACCGGTGTCGCTATTATCCTAATCGGTGCTAGGAGGATCTTAATTGTTGGCGTCTGTCTAGCTACTAGTACCGGTTTGAGTACCCGTTTAAGCGCTAGGGTTATCGGGATTATCTAAGCTCTCGTCTTCGCTTAAGGACGTAGGAGTCTTCTTTCTCTTCTTCGCAGTCGGCTTCTTTAGAGTTAGCTTCGATTTCGTCTTCTTCGTCTTTGATCGAGACTTATATATCGTACTCGGGTTAACTAGGCTAGAGCTATAGAGAGCAACTACGTAATTGTCTAGCTAGACATTCTACTCCTTTAGTAGCCTACGAAGACATTCGAGATCTTTCGCTATTACTATAACTCGCTTGTAGTAGATAGCGAGAAGATTAGCTAACGAAAAGACTTTCGTTACTATACTCTCGTACTGTTCCTAGAGGATGCCGAGTACGCTCGCTTGGATCCGTATAGGGAGGTAGTCTTCGGTAAAAAGGATAATAGTATCCCTAACGATACGTACGAACGCGAGCTTTAGGATATAGTTTATAACCTCCGTCTAGCATTTTTTGATCTCCTATAAAGCTCCCTCTAAAAGAAATGTTAGTATATGCCGACTATATATGCCGACTACGTCTGCCGACTAGGTATACTTACTGCCTCTCTTTTTTTGATTTTTCTTTATACCTACGGATAGAAGCCCTTTCCTACCTATTGCGCTAGGGAGTCTCTTTCTAGATATTCGTAGTACCTTTCTAGCGATTAAAAGCTTACGGCGCGCTACGAGTAACGGCGCTATAACGATGGCAGTAGCAGGCGGTATAGTAGGCAGAGTAGTAGGCGAAGTAGTAGGCAGAGTAGTAGGCAGAGCAGTAGGCGGAGGCTAGGAGGGATTGTAGCGGGTAGGGGGCGGGGCGGGAGGGGGGGGGTCAACAACCAATATTAATGTCGTAAGTTAGGTTTTTTTGGAAGTAGGGAATACCTTTGAAGGCGGCGGAATTCAGGGTCTAGGGGCGCGACCAATTAGAAGCGAGGGATTCTTTGTCTACGTAGGGTAGGTACCTGCCGTTTTTGGACAATAGAAGTGAGAAATAGTAAAGTAAGATCGCCGGAAATAGGAAATATTGATATAACGACCGTATAAGCAGTGCCTAGCCCGTAAACAAGAGACCTAGAGATTTATATAGATATAATTAGTACGGGAGACAACATCTTACGGAAGCTCGTTTTCGGGTTATCTTATACATCTAGTACTAATTCTTTAAGTACTAGCCTCGAAAACGATATTAGGAGTATATAGTCGGCAGACGTAGTCGGCGAATTGCTATAAGATCAAAGCTCGGCACTTGAATTCGCTTCTCCTACGAAGCGCTTCCGAATCTAGCGACAAAGTTTTATATCCTTCTGTTATAAGGTTACCCGTTTTGCGTAAATCGCTAGTATATTAGAGACTTCGAACTCCTATATAAGAAAAGCTTCTATTGCTTCCTACAAGCAAAGTAGAGCCTTAGCTTGAAAACGGTATATACTATTGCTAGTATTGGTTGCTAAATCCATCGTAATCTCTCGACAAATCCTTGAGAATAGAAGTCGGCGTATTAAAAGCTCTGTAGACTTCTAGTATTTCCTGATTTCTCGGAGAGCGGCTATACTAGCCTTCGTTCGTCTTCTCGCTTTAGGCGCCTTTCGAACAATAGGCTTTTTCTGTAGTCGTTGACTTCCTAGTAGTCTCTTATTACTAGGATAGGTCTTCTATACTACTTTTTTCGTACATCCTAGTCTCCTTACGGCGAGACTTAGTCGAGGGAAGGCTATATT
>NW_016017384.1:3604975-3608844 GCF_000320565.1 Sphaerulina musiva SO2202
ACTGCGAGAAGATAAACTATACCTAGTATCTTCGGGAATCGAGAAGGTACTTACGAAGGACTCTATATTCGCAACTTTGTTAGAGGGTTCGAGATTTCAGACTCGGAGGACTAGGAGCCTCGCCTGTTTCAAGAAGACGAAGAGGGATAGAAGAAAGGGTAGGAGGGTTAGTAGTAAGAATCAGACTATCTAATAGGTTAGCTCGTAGCCGGAAGTAGGCCTGCGAATTCTATTCGCTTAACCCCTATAGGGTAGCGTACTAGGATTCTGAAATTCCTACTTTCCCTCCTTTCAATTCCTACGTTCCCTCTCCTCTATCCTCTCGTAACGGATTCACGACGTCGGAGTCTAAAATACTATGTTTTCGTCTTCCTTTGCTTCCTCTCTAGGAGTCGGAAGCTCCCGATTCGAATCCTCCTTATAGCTAGGAAGCTCTTCTACTACCCCTATACGATCGAGCGCTCGCTTATACCAACGATATAGTTCCGCGACGAACCTCCTACCGAGCCTAATACTAGGGGACCGCCGACGTAGAACAGAGGTTCGCAAGCGTCGTACAAGACGGCCGACTATAGTAGAAGAAGATCTAGATTCCTCTCTAGTACTCCCCGTTAAGCCGGACTATATCGGGGAGTAGGATATTAAGGCTAACTACTAGCTATAGAGGTTTAAGTATAAGGAGAACTTTAAGAAGTAGTACGAGGTACGCTAGTGGAACTATACTAGGAAGCGGCTTAAAAAGCGGAACGGTCGTACTATGTTTAATCGGTCCCTAGTTACCTAGGGGAGTAAGTCTCGGATATCTTAGGTATAGGATTTCCTAGAGGAGGGAATGCTTCAAGAAGATACGATACCTAAAGTCGTATATAGGTGCTGTAACGCTGTACTAAAACATCCTATACTAAATACCGGTACAACGTCTATCGAGAAGTATCTAGACTCCTCGAACTGCTAGAAGAAACAAGATAAGCGAGGGTTTACGAAGGAGATGTTTGCAACCGCAAAGCATCGACAAGTAAGTACTAACTACCGACGACTAGACCTGCCGACTATACCTACCGACTATACCTACCGACTATGTCTGCCGACTACGTCTAAGTAACTATACTAAAACTTTATCTCTAGACTATAAGCAATCTGCGATAGACGAGGGACCTAGGCTATATACCGGACGATTTCCCGCGCTTATCCTTCGAGATAATTATCGACAATAGTCTGCTATTCTAGTTCTTTGAACGACCGTTAGTAAAATAGACTTATATAGCCCTACTCCTAGGACAGGTCGAGACAATTCAGTTCAAATCCGCCTCGACATACTGTAGGATACTCGGTACTAAGGTTTAAGAGTCTACTAAATCCCTTAAGACCCGTCTTACTAGTAGATTCAAAATAGCTATCGCGTATAATAGCTAGCAATCCAGAGGTATAAAAACCTTATTCCTTACTATCCGGGTCTACTAGATTAACGACTACTAGGTCTAGTACAAAGGGATGCTTAGCTTTCTATATATTACTAGCCGTTATACTAGTAATTACCTTACGGAGATACTATTCGAAATCTTACAAGAGTTCGAGATTAAGTGCCGATTAACTATAATTACGTACGACAATGCCTCGAACAATAAGACCCTATACAATACGATATAAGACTACTTGCTTTACTCTTCCTACTTCCTTCTAATATTCTATAGTGTTTTAGCGATTGATACTTGTTAAGAGAGGTACGGTATAACGGCTAGGAGGCTAGCAACGAGCTTAGAGGAAGGTACGGAGAGTAGTCCCGACTCGGAGATAGGAGAGGATAAGGAGGAGGCAATCGTAGAGTATAATCGAGCTAGCCGTCCCGAGCGATTTCCCTGCTTTGTATATACTGCCTAGCTTCCCTTAAAGGCCTTTTTCGACCGCCTAGGGCTCTGTCCGACTAACGACCTTTCCGAATACTAGGATTACGAGAAAGATCGGCAGATATTATAGAGGAGGAGAAAACAGAGTAAGCAGATTAGCCGCCCTTAAGCTAATAGTATACCTTACCTCCTTCTAAAGGTAAGATTAGTCTCTGCGGCCTATCGCCTGTTAACCTTCCTATTTTCAAAGTGTAGTCGGCTCTCGTAGTCGGTAATTATAGTCGGTACTCGAGATTCCCTTCGCTGATTTCGATCCCTAGATCCGGAAACTTTACGTCTTTATTAACTCGAGCTCTTAAAGGTTCGAGTAGTTTATCGACCTATAGAAAGAGATACTTCAAAAGAAGGAGCTATTTGTAAAGTACCGTCGGTAGAATAGCGTTCAAGATCGGATCCTAAGGGTCGTTCAAGACATAAAGACAAGGTAGTCCTTAATAACGTTAATACTCGATCGCTTTAGTAGACTGCAAAGAGTTATCGAATCTTATATCGATCGACTCGACCTAAGTAAAGATATAGGTATCGATTCTGAAGAGTAGTAAAGGGTTAAGTACCTTATCGACCTTACGAAACCATTCGTAGCGGCGATAGCAACGATCGGAACAACGAAAGGTCCGACTATCTACCTTGTCCTCGTATACTACAACTAGCTTTTCGACATTCTAGAGGAGGCGATAAAGCGACTTAAGAATAAGAGGATACCTTAGAAGAAGGATATATATTAGGCATACGAGGCTGCTTAGGCTAAGCTTAAGAAATATTATCGAGATACCTAGGATCGATTTAGCGATTACTACGGCATTAGTATCCTCCTTACCCCCTGCCTTAAGCGGAAGTTCTAGGTACGCGATGACTTCGGGGATAAAAGCTACCGCGAGTATTACGAGGGTAAGCTAAGAACAGAGTAGGAGAAGAGCTATCGTCTATTATCGAGCACTTCTACCTACGAGTTACGTAGTAGAAGTAGTCGGTATAAGGGCCAGATCGACTTTACTCTTAGTAGGAGTGCAGAGTCTTCTTAAACTCAACGACGTAGTACTCGTAAGGGTAACGAGCTTGCCGACTATCTAAACGCTAATATAGATAAAGGGGATCTATTCGAGGTACTAAAGATATAGTCTTCGCTTAAGCCTAAGTACCCTACTCTTATACTAATAGCGCGGGATATTCTCTATATTCCTACGGCCGGAGTTAGGTATAAGCGCGATTTCAGTATCGCTCGATACTAAAGTCGTTTTAATCGCTAATACTCCGTATCAATATTCTCTAAACTAATAGTATCCCGTTTCCGCTACCGCGACGATAAGTACGATACTAGAGTTCTTATCGCCTACGAGGCTATAGAGGCTGCTTAAGCGCTTCTTAGTACTCTAACTTTATAGAAGATCCTAAGTAAAGACCGAGAGCAGACAAAAGATCTTATAGAACGGATTAGTGACTTAGATACAATTAGCGATAATAAGGGAGATAGGGTAGAGGAGCTAAGGCGATCGGTACGCCTAAGCTTCAAGCTTGCGCAAGAGTGCCTCTAGAATACTACGAGACGATTATAGCGAGCTTAGTTTGAGCTTGTATAAAGTTTACCTACCGACTATATTTACCGACTATAGTACTTAAGTTTCAAAATATTACAAGCTGTAATCTAGCGTATATATTCTTCTATATTTATTTATTCGATCTGACTACTCTCTTTCTACTCTTATCTATATCGGGCTTATATACAGTTTCTTTTCTAATACCTAGTTCAAATAACTTGCTCTTAGGGCACTCGGTTTCTAGGCTTTTTCTTTCTGTTTACGAAAAATCAATACCTAATAGGTACGCAATACCTACTAGGTATCGTAATACCTACTAGGTTTGTACCCAACCCGATAGGTTGGGTTTACCTAGCTAAATACCTATACCTATTGGGTATTGCCAATACCCAACCTACCCTACATACCTACTAGGGTAGGTTGTACCTAT
>NW_016017384.1:3608940-3613799 GCF_000320565.1 Sphaerulina musiva SO2202
CCGAGAGCAGACAAAAGATCTTATAGAACGGATTAGTGACTTAGATACAATTAGCGATAATAAGGGAGATAGGGTAGAGGAGCTAAGGCGATCGGTACGCCTAAGCTTCAAGCTTGCGCAAGAGTGCCTCTAGAATACTACGAGACGATTATAGCGAGCTTAGTTTGAGCTTGTATAAAGTTTACCTACCGACTATATTTACCGACTATAGTACTTAAGTTTCAAAATATTACAAGCTGTAATCTAGCGTATATATTCTTCTATATTTATTTATTCGATCTGACTACTCTCTTTCTACTCTTATCTATATCGGGCTTATATACAGTTTCTTTTCTAATACCTAGTTCAAATAACTTGCTCTTAGGGCACTCGGTTTCTAGGCTTTTTCTTTCTGTTTACGAAAAATCAATACCTAATAGGTACGCAATACCTACTAGGTATCGTAATACCTACTAGGTTTGTACCCAACCCGATAGGTTGGGTTTACCTAGCTAAATACCTATACCTATTGGGTATTGCCAATACCCAACCTACCCTACATACCTACTAGGGTAGGTTGTACCTATAATGAGGCCTACTCCTACCTAGCCGGAGGCCTACGTAGTCGACCCGTATACTAGACGTATATAGCTCGAGGAGGCAAATTAGCGCCTCTATATAGAGTTAGAAGTTCAGGCCCTCGAGAGAGAGAACTAACGTCTATAGGAGCAAATTTAGGGCCGAGTGCTAACCCTAGCCGTTATAGTTACTATAGACGATAACGATACCGAGCCCGATCTTCTCGATAGACTCGAGGAAGACCTTAGGTCGACGGACCTACGTAACGTACGCGGGCGGGCTACGAACCCGTCGCGTACCTACTCCCTATATAGAGGCCCTAAGATTCGAGAACCTAAGCCGTTTAAAGGAGATACCGATAAGGAATGTCGTAACTTTATTAGGCACCTCGAGGTCGTATTCCTTAGCGCCCCTCGAGAATATCGAACCGACTAAGACAAAGTCCTATATAGTATTATATAGCTCGTAGGCGAAGCGTAGGAGATATAGTACGACGAGCATTCCGACGTAATCCCCGAGGACTATACTTAGGAGGAATTTAAGGGATAGCTCCGCAATACCGTCGGCGATTAGTCGAACCGTTAGATCGGCGTAATAATCGAGTATAAAAGGGTACGTTAAGGCCTAGACTAGAGTGTCCGTTATTTCGTAGCGTAGCTTAGTTATCTAGAAGCCTAGTTTGACTATACGTAAGCGTAGCTAATACGCTACTTCCTCGCAAAGTTAAAGCCGTCGCTACGTAGGGATATCGTTAAGGGACATACTATCCCTAATACGCGAGTAGAGCTCGTAAACCTAGTAAGGCGCCTAGAACAAGCAGACAACGCCCTAGTAGTCTATACTAAGGACGAGCCCTATCGGCGCGACTATAGCGCGTAGGGCAAACGTAAGCGTACCGAGAGCGACGTACTACGAAACTACGATCGATAGGATCGTAGCAAGAGTAGGGTCCTACGTAACGGGCGTACCTTATCGACTACAACGCTGTCGACGGTACGTAGGTACGAGAACCTAGAGTATTACTCCTATAAGAAGAAGGGATATATCGCGACCGACTCTATATACCCTAACTACGTAAGCCGCGATAAGGCGAATACGGTTCGTAGGGTTACTATACCTAAAGAGCAAGCGTCGAAAAAAGAGAAGGTATTAGAGGAGAGTCGCAATCTCTAGATACTAATCTTAACAGCGATATACCTTTGCCTATCTAGGTATACTATACTCGTATCCTCGAAGGACAAGTCGAGACATATAAGGGGCGTACCCCTACTACTATACTACTCGACGATGCCGCTAATATTAACGTAGTATCGTATAGCTTCGTACTAAAGCATAACCTCGCGGTCCGTAGGAACGTACTCCTACCGCCGGCGAGCTCGTTTATAGGCTAGTTAGGCTACTACTATAGAGCATACTATATCTGTATAACCCTCGTAGACTCCGTAGGTAACGAGCGTACAATAGGCGGCTTGTTTTATACCTACGATACGCCGGAACCTAATCTTATCCTAGGGCGGCTATAGCGTTGTACCTAGTAAGTAGTAGTAGACAGTACTACCGACGAATAGTACTACGGCGGCGAGCACTTGTATATTAAGGTCCGAGAGGTACCTAATTTCTTTAAGGACCTAAAGAACTCGTCCTATATATACGTAGTAATAGTACGTAGGACAGACGTAGGGTTAGAGCTTACGGAGTTGCTAATAGAATATCGGGACTACTACGACGTCTTGTTTCCTATAGACGAACAGCGTAGTAAACTAGTAGACGGCGTAGAGTATACGATCGACCTACGGCTAGATACCGTTCTACCGTTCCGACCGTTGTACTACTAGTCCGGCGCTAAACTTAAGTATCTATATACGTCTTGTTTCCTATAGACGAACAGCGTAGCAAACTAGTAGATAGCGCAGAGTATACGATCGACCTACGGCTAGGCACCGTTCTACTATTTCGACCGTTATACTACTAGTCCGGCGCTAAACTTAAGTACCTATATAAATACATTACCAACGTACTAGAATACGACTGGATTAAGACTAGTATAAGTAAAGTAGGCGCGCCGGTACTATTCGTACTAAAGAAGGATAGTTTACTACGACTGTACGTAGACTATCGCGGCCTAAACGAAATTATAGTAAAAAACCGGTACCCTCTGCCCCTTATAGGCGAAACGCTAGACAGGCTTATAGAAGCCGAATAGTTTACGTGCCTAGACTTAGCCGATGCCTACTACCGTATTAAGATTAAGGAAAGCGACCGCTAGAAGACTACGTTCCGTATACGCTACGGTTACTTCTAGTATAAGGTTATGCCTTTCGGTCTAACTAACGCCCTAGCGACGTTCTAGGCGTATATTAACCGAGCTCTAGTAGGACTAGTTGATATTACCTATATAGTATACCTCGACGATATCCTTATCTATAGCAAGATATACGAGCAGTATATAAAGGACGTACGCAAAGTGCTTAAAAGGCTCCGCAAATTCGTACTCTATACGTAGCGCGCAAAGTACAAATTCTTTATAAAGGAGGTCGATTACCTCGGGTTCGTCGTAACCCCTAGCGGCGTAAAGATAGACCCTTGTAGGGTAGACGCAATTAGAGCGTAGCTAATACCGACTACCTTAACGGAGGTATAGTCCTTTCTAGGATTTGCGAATTTTTATCGTAGATTTATCTTCGAGTACTCGAGGATCGTAGTACCCTTAACGGTACTATCAAAAGGAGCTATAAAAGGTAGGAAGCTAGGACCGATCTAGTAGGGCGTAGCCGAGGAGTATATGTTTCAAGAGATTAAGCAGCGTTTCTAGTAAGTATCCCTATTAAGGCATTTTGACCCGGCGTTACGGCTACGTATCGAAAGCGACGCCTCGGCGTTTGCTATCGTAGGTATCCTAAGCTAACTCTTCGGCTCTGAATAGTATCCTATCGCTTTCTACTCCTATAAGATTAGGCCTCATTATAGGTACAACCTACCCTAGTAGGTATATAGGGTAGGTTAGGTATTGGCAATACCTAATAGGTATAGGTATTTAGCTAGGTAAACCCAACCTATCGGGTTAGGTACAAACCCAGTAGGTATTACGATACCTAGTAGGTATTGCGTACCTATTAGGTATTGATTTTTCGTAAACAGAAAGAAAAAGCCTAGAAACCGAGTACCCTAAGAGCAAGTTATTTGAACTAGGTATTAGAAAAGAAACTGTATATAAGCCCGATATAGATAAGAGTAGAAAGAGAGTAGTCAGATCGAATAAATAAATATAGAAGAATATATATACTAGATTATAGCTTGTAATATTTTGAAACTTGAGCACTATAGTCGGTAAATATAGTCGGTAGGTAAACTTTATACAAGCTTAAACCAAGCTCGCTATAATTGTCTCGTAGCATCCCGGAGGCACTCTTACGCAAGCTTAAAGCTTAGGCGTACCGATTGCCTTAGCTCCTCTACCCTATCTCCCTTATTATCGCTAATTGCATCTAAGTTACTAATCCGTTCTATAAGATCTTTTGTCTGCTCTCGGTCTTTACTTAGGATCTCCTATAAAGTTAGAGTACTAAGAAGCGCTTAAGCAGCCTCTATAGCCTCGTAGGCGATAAGAACTCTAGTATCGTACTTATCGTCGCGGTAGCGGAAACGGGATACTATTAGTTTAGAGAATGTTAATACGGAGTATTAGCGATTGAAACGACTTTGGTGTCGAGCGATACTAAAATCGCGCTTATACCTAACTCCGGCCGTAGGAATACAGAGAATATCCCGCGCTATTAGTACGAGAGTAGGGTACTTAGGCTTAAGCGAAGACTATATCTTTAGTACCTCGAATAGATCCCCTTTATCTATATTAGCGTCTAGATAGTCGGCAAGCTCGTTACCCTTACGAGTGCTACGTCGTTGAGTTTGAGAAGACTCTGTACTCCTACTAAGAGTAAAGTCGATCTAGCCCTTATACCGACTACTTCTACTACGTAACTCGTAGGTAGAAGTGCTCGATAATAGACGATAGCTCTTCTCCTACTCTGTTCTTAGCTTACCCTCGTAATACTCGTAGTAGCTTTTATCCCCGAAGTCATCGCGTACCTAGAACTTCCGCTTAAGGTAGGGGGTAAGGAGGATACTAATGCCGTAGTAATCGCTAAATCGATCCTAGGTATCTCGATAATATTTCTTAAGCTTAGCCTAAGCAGCCTCGCATACCTGATATACATCCTTCTTCTAAGGTATCCTCTTATTCTTGAGTCGCTTTATCGCCTCCTCTAGAATATCGAAAAGCTAGTTATAGTATATAAGGACAA
>NW_016017384.1:3613819-3616648 GCF_000320565.1 Sphaerulina musiva SO2202
AGAATATCCCGCGCTATTAGTACGAGAGTAGGGTACTTAGGCTTAAGCGAAGACTATATCTTTAGTACCTCGAATAGATCCCCTTTATCTATATTAGCGTCTAGATAGTCGGCAAGCTCGTTACCCTTACGAGTGCTACGTCGTTGAGTTTGAGAAGACTCTGTACTCCTACTAAGAGTAAAGTCGATCTAGCCCTTATACCGACTACTTCTACTACGTAACTCGTAGGTAGAAGTGCTCGATAATAGACGATAGCTCTTCTCCTACTCTGTTCTTAGCTTACCCTCGTAATACTCGTAGTAGCTTTTATCCCCGAAGTCATCGCGTACCTAGAACTTCCGCTTAAGGTAGGGGGTAAGGAGGATACTAATGCCGTAGTAATCGCTAAATCGATCCTAGGTATCTCGATAATATTTCTTAAGCTTAGCCTAAGCAGCCTCGCATACCTGATATACATCCTTCTTCTAAGGTATCCTCTTATTCTTGAGTCGCTTTATCGCCTCCTCTAGAATATCGAAAAGCTAGTTATAGTATATAAGGACAAGGTAGATAGTCGGACCTTTCGTTGTTCCGATCGTTGCTATCGCCGCTGCGAATAGTTTCGTAAGGTCGATAAGGTACTTAACCCTTTGCTACTCTTCGGAATCGATACCTATATCTTTACTTAGGTCGAGTCGATCGATATAAGATTCGATAACTCTTTATAGTCTGCTGAAGCGATCGAGCATTAACGTTGTTAAGGACTACCTTGTCTTTACGTCTTGAACGACCCTTAGGATCCGATCTTGAACGCTATTCTACCGATAGTGCTTTGCAAATAGCTCCTTCTTTTAAAGCATCTCTTTCTATAGGTCGATAAACTGCTCGAACCTTTAAGAGCTCGAGTTAATAAAGACGCAAAGTTTCCGGATCTAGGGATCGAAATTAGCGAAGGGAATCTCGAGTGCCGACTATAATTGCCGACTACGAGAGCCGACTACACTTTAAAAATAGGAAGGTTAATAGGCGATAGGCCGTAGAGACTAATCTTACCTTTAGAAGGAGGTAAGGCATACTATTAGCTTAAGGGCGGCTAATCTACTTACTCTATTTTCTCCTCCTCTATAATATCTGCCGATCTTTCTCGTAATCCTAGTATTTAGAAAGGTCGTTAGTCGGACAGAGCCCTAGGCGGTCGAAAAAGGCCTTTAAGGGAAGCTAGGCAGTATATACAAAGCAGGGAAATCGCTCGGGACGGCTAGCTCGATTATACTCCGCGATTGCCTCCTCCTTATCCTCTCCTATCTCCGAGTCGGGACTACTCTCCGTACCTTCCTCTAAGCTCGTTGCTAGCCTCCTAGCCGTTATACCGTACCTCTCTTAACAAGTATCAATCGCTGAAACACTATAGAATATTAGAAGGAAGTAGGAAGAGTAAAGCAAGTAGTCTTATATCGTATTATATAGGGTCTTATTGTTCGAGGCATTGTCGTACGTAATTGTAGTTAATCGGCACTTAATCTCGAACTCTTGTAAGATTTCGAATAGTATCTCTACAAGGTAATTACTAGTATAACGGCTAGTAATATATAGAAAGCTAAGCATCCCTTCGTACTAGACCTAGTAGTCGTCAATCTAGTAGACCCGGATAGTAAGGAATAAGGTTTTTATACCTCTAGATTATTAGCTATTATATGCGATAGCTATCTTAAATCTACTAGTAAGATAGGTCTTAAGGGATTTAGCAGACTCTTGAACCTTAGTACCGAGCATCCTATAGTATATCGAGGCGGATTTGAACTGAATTGTCTTAACCTATCCCGGGAGTAGGGCTATATAAGTCTGTTTTACTAACGGTCGTTTAAAGAACTAGAATAGCAGACTATTGTCGATAATTATCTCGAAGGATAAGCGCGGGAAATCGTCCGGTATATAGCCTAGGTCCCTTGTCTATCGCGGATTGCTTATAGTCTAAAGATAAAGTTTCAGTATAGTTACTTAGACGTAGTCGGTAGATATAGTCGGTAGGTATAGTCGGCAGGTATAGTCGGCAGGTCTGGTCGTCGGTAGTTAGTACTTACTTATCGATACTTTGCGGTTGCAAACATCTCCTTCGTAAACCCTCGCTTATCTTGTTTCTCCTAGCAGTTCGAGGAGTCTAGATACTTCTCGACAGACGTTGTACCGGTATTTAGTATAGGATGTTTTAGTACAGCGTTACAGCACCTATATACGACTTTAGGTATCGTATCTTCTTAAAGTATTCCCTCCTCTAGGAAATCCTATACCTAAGATATCCGAGACTTACTCCCCTAGGTAACTAGGGACCGATCAAATATAGTACGACCGTTCCGCTTTTTAAGCCGCTTCCTAGTATAGTTCTACTAGCGTACCTCGTACTACTTCTTAAAGTTCTCCTTATACTTGAACCTCTATAGCTAGCAGTTAGCCTTAATATCCTACTCCCCGATATAGTCCGGCTTAACGGGGAGTACTAGAGAGGAATCTAGATCTTCTTCTACTATAGTCGGCCGTCTTGTACGACGCTTACGAACCTCTGTTCTACGTCGGCGGTCCCCTAGTATTAGGCTCGGTAGGAGGTTCGTCGCGGAACTATATCGTTAGCGTAAGCGAGCGCTCGATCGTATAGGGGTAGCAGAAGAGCTTCCTAGCTACGAGGAGGATTCGAATCGGGAGCTTCCGACTCCTAGAGAGAAAGCAAAGGAAGACGAAAATATAGTATTTCAGACTCCGACGTCGTGAATCCGTTACGAGAGGATAGAGGAGAGGGAACGTAGGAATTGAAAGGAGGGAAAGTAGGAATTTCAGAATCCTAGTACGCTACCCTAT
>NW_016017384.1:3616681-3621326 GCF_000320565.1 Sphaerulina musiva SO2202
GCGTTACAGCACCTATATACGACTTTAGGTATCGTATCTTCTTAAAGTATTCCCTCCTCTAGGAAATCCTATACCTAAGATATCCGAGACTTACTCCCCTAGGTAACTAGGGACCGATCAAATATAGTACGACCGTTCCGCTTTTTAAGCCGCTTCCTAGTATAGTTCTACTAGCGTACCTCGTACTACTTCTTAAAGTTCTCCTTATACTTGAACCTCTATAGCTAGCAGTTAGCCTTAATATCCTACTCCCCGATATAGTCCGGCTTAACGGGGAGTACTAGAGAGGAATCTAGATCTTCTTCTACTATAGTCGGCCGTCTTGTACGACGCTTACGAACCTCTGTTCTACGTCGGCGGTCCCCTAGTATTAGGCTCGGTAGGAGGTTCGTCGCGGAACTATATCGTTAGCGTAAGCGAGCGCTCGATCGTATAGGGGTAGCAGAAGAGCTTCCTAGCTACGAGGAGGATTCGAATCGGGAGCTTCCGACTCCTAGAGAGAAAGCAAAGGAAGACGAAAATATAGTATTTCAGACTCCGACGTCGTGAATCCGTTACGAGAGGATAGAGGAGAGGGAACGTAGGAATTGAAAGGAGGGAAAGTAGGAATTTCAGAATCCTAGTACGCTACCCTATAGGGGTTGAGCGAATAGAATTCGTAGGCCTACTTCCGGCTGCGAGCTAACCTATCAGATAGTCTGATTCTTACTACTAACCCTCCTACCCTTTCTTCTATCCCTCTTCGTCTTCTTAAAACAGGCGAGGCTCCTAGTCCTCCGAGTCTGAAATCTCGAACCCTCTAACAAAGTTACGAATATAGAGTCCTTCGTAAGTACCTTCTCGATTCCCGAAGATACTAGGTATAGTTTATCTTCTCGTAGTAGTAGGAGTAGAAAGGCCTCTAGAGTAATCCTATTATACTCTTTGACATTGTACTCGATAAGGGCAGCTATTATCTTAGGCTAGAGAGTCTATTCGCGGCTTAGAGTATTCTCCCTCTTACAGAGCTTGTATACTATCTTCGCGAGGTGCTTCTCCCCTTTCAAGCTTACTAATAGAAGGAAACTATTAGCGGAGTAGTTATAATTTTCTAGTATTAGCTAGGAGGGTCTAGGAAGACTACTTGAATAAGCCCTTTAGGCTACGACATTCTAGGCAAGGATACTACAGCAGACTGCGCGCTCGATTAGGCTAAAAATCTCGTATAGCAGTAGGAGTCGTACTTCTCTAACGCAGATCTAGGATTATTAGAAAATAGTCGGTAGGTATAGTCGGCAGATAAGCTTACCTTTTTAGTCTCGCTATCGACAATTTGTGAAATCTGCTTTATAGCTGCCTCGTTAGGGAGAACTAGACTCTCTAGAGCAATAAGTTTGTTCTAGAACTTCCGGATCGAGCGATACTATTGGTTATAAGCAGTTACAAAAGTAGAAGAGGCTGCCTAAAAGGCAAAAGTTCTAATAGAGTTCGCTGTCTCCTTGTTAATCTCTTTTGATAATAAAGGATTGAGAATCGTTTCTTAAGGAAGGCATTCGTTACTAAGGCCCCTAAGTGCTTTATCGTATCGTTTACTAAGGGTAAGGGTATCCTATTCCTACTTAACCTAATCCTCCTTTTAAAATGTTATCTTTGATTTGCTTTTACTATTTCTAAGCTTAAGGAACCAGTTAGCTTTATCGATTTCGGCCTGTTCGTCGGGTAAGAGAGCTAGATTAGTCTCTGCTTGCTTCTTAGTACTAGAGAAGTTAGCCTTTAATAGGAAGTAGGAATACCGACCGCAGATGCCGACTATAGACGCCGACTACGAAACTTACGCTTTCCGGTTATATTCTGCTGTATACATCGATCTCTATTCCTTAACTAGAGTAGCTTAACGGTCCCTACTTAGCTCGCTAAACTCGCTAGACTGCTTAATCTAAGCCTTCTTAAACCGTACGAACGATTTATTACGAGCCTTTCTGTATCGATCCTAAGCTCTCTTCTCTTCGTCTATAGCGGCAGTACGCTCGCGCTCCTATAGGGTATTCGGCTTTAGAGAGTATTCTTTAAGTGACTTCGTAGCTGCCCCGAGCCTAGTACGCTTATTTTCTAGCGCCTCTAGCGTAACATTCTTCCGTTTCGGTATAGTAGTATCGGTACGGAGGTAGGTACGGACGTAGGTAGGGATATAGGTACGGAGGTAGGTACAGTAGTGCGTACGGTAGTATATACGGAGGTAGATACGTAGGGTAGAAGCGCTTTAAGAAATAAAATTTCTCTTATCTAAGAGATTTAAGGTTTAGGCAGTAGCCGGAACCCTGTCCCGTAACCCCGAGCACCGATACTACCCTCTATAACAACATTATACTTCCGCGCCTATACTAAGCTCCTCTGCTACTACTATTATCGTCGATTTCCTAAGTGCCCCCCCTCCTACCTAAATTTTATTTCGAATATAAGTTGTTGTCGCTTTATTCGCTATTACTAGGACAACTGCTATAGGGTATTATATATAAATACTACAATATCTAGAGAAATAGTTAGACTACTAACTTCTTAAGGTATCGTAGTACTTTCTAGTAAAAAAGTGAAATCTCGTAGCTAGAGTAGAACGTGTTCGGCAGACGTAGTCGGCGTATAAACTATATAACATAATATGAAATATACTAGTGTAGATATATATAGAACCCCTGTCCTGATTACTAATTACCTTCCTACGCGATCCGATATACTCGAGAGATAAGCGGCTTAGCGATTTCCGGGTCTTCCTTATACCTACCAACTTATCCTCTCTTGCTTTTTTCTTATCCTATATATTCCTACCAAGTCGAAACTCTCAAAATGCCTAACATAGACATATAATCTCTCTCTTCCTACGTCTCTTCCTCTCTTCCTAACGACGACGACGACTAGGAAAGAAGAGATAGTCCGCGTCAAAAAGAAACGAAGGCTAAAGCACTCCCGAAGGCTGCCTACGATAGCGGAAGTAATAAGAGGACTCGACAGTAGTTAGATTAGACAGTTAAGCCGACGGAGGAGAGGCAGACGGAGGAGAGGTAGACGGAGGAGAGGTAGGCAGATAGAGGTATAGGTCAAGTTAATAATAATAAGACGAACGAAGATTCAGACCTGCCGACTAAGCGGCGTAGTCGAGACGGGGTAGTATCGGTTCAACCAAAGGGGCTACATATTATCTATAATAGATCAGACCGACAGCTCTCTAATATAGCTTCCCCTCGACCAAGTCTCGCCGTAAGGAGACTAGGACGTACGAAAAAAGTAGTACAGAAGACCTATCCTAGTAATAAGAGACTACTAGGAAGTCAACGACTATAGAAAAAGCCTATTGTTCGAAAGGCGCCTAAAGCGAGAAGACGAACGAAGGCTAGTATAGCCGCTCTCCGAGAAATTAGGAAATACTAGAAGTCTACGGAGCTTTTAATACGCCGACTTCTATTCTCAAGGATTTGTCGAGAGATTACGATAGATTTAGCAACTAATACTAGCAATAGTGTATGCCGTTTTCAAGCTAAGGCTCTACTTTGCTTATAGGAAGTAACGGAAGCTTTTCTTATATAGGAGTTCGAAGTCTCTAATATACTAGCGATTCACGCAAAACGGGTAACCTTACAATAGAAGGATATGAAACTTTGTCGCTAGATTCGGAAGCGCTTCGTAGGAGAAGCGAATTCAAGTGCCGAGCTTTGATCTTATAGCTATTCGCCGACTACGTCTGCCGACTATATACTCCTAATATCGTTTTCGAGGCTAGTACTTAAAGAATTAGTACCAGATATATAAGATAACCCGAAAACGAGCTTCCGTAAGATGTTGTCTCCTATACTAATTATATCTATATAAATCTCTAGGTCTCTTGTTTACGGGCTAGGCACTGCTTATACGGTCGTTATATCAATATTTCCTATTTCCGGCGATCTTACTTTACTATTTCTCACTTCTATTGTCTAAAAACGGCAGGTGCCTACCCTACGTAGACAAAGAATCCCTCGCTTCTAATTGGTCGCGCCCCTAGACCCTAAATTCCGCCGCCTTCAAAGGTATTCCCTACTTCCAAAAAAACCTAACTTGCGATATTAACATTAGTTGTTAACCCCCCCCCTCCCGCCCCGCCCCCTACCCGCTACAACCCCTCCTAGCCTCCGCCTACTGCTCTGCCTACTACTCTGCCTACTACTCCGCCTACTACTCTGCCTACTATACCGCCTGCTACTACTATCGTTATAGCGCCGTTACTCGTAGCGCGCCGTAAGCTTTCAATCGCTAGAAAGGTACTACGAACATCTAGAAAGAGACTCCCTAGCGTAACAGGTAGGAAAGGGCTTCTATCCGTAGGTATAAAGAAAAATCAAAAAAAGAGAGGTAGTAAGTATACCTAGTCGGCAGACGTAGTCGGTATATATAGTCGGTATGTACTAACATTTCTTTTAGAGGGAGCTTTGTAGGAGATCAAAAAATGCTAGACGGAGGTTATAAACTATATCCTAAAGCTCGCGTTCGTACGTATCGTTAGGGATACTATTATCCTTTTTACCGAAGACTACCTCCCTATACGGATCCAAGCGAGCGCACTCGGCATCCTCTAGGAATAGTACGAGAGTATAGTAACGAAAGTCTTTTCGTTAGCCAATCTTCTCGCTATCTACTA
>NW_016017385.1:0-43341 GCF_000320565.1 Sphaerulina musiva SO2202
ACCCTAACCCTAACCCTAACCCTAACCCTAACCCTAACCCTAACCCTAACCCTAACCCTAACCCTAACCCTAACCCTAACCCTAACCCTAACCCTAACCCTAACCCTAACCCTAACCCTAACCCTAACCCTAACCCTAACCCTAACCCTAACCCTAACCCTAACCCTTCCAACAATAGGCTTTTTCTATAGTCGTTAACTTCCTAGTAGTCTCTTATTACTAGGATAGGTCTTCTATACTACTTTTTTCGTACGTCCTAGTCTCCTTGCGGCGAGACTTAGTCGAGGGGAAGCTATATTAGAGAGCTATCGGTCTAATCTATTATAGATAATATATAGCCCCTTTAGTTAAACCGATACTACCCCGTCTCGACTACGCCGCTTAGTCGGCAGGTCTGAATCTTCGTTCGTTTTATTATTATTAACTTAACCTATACCTCTATCTACCTACCTTTCCTCTATCTACCTCTCTTCCGTCTACCTCTCCTCTATCTGCCTCTCCTCCGTCTCTCCTCTGTCTACCTCTCCTCCGTTTACCTCTCCTCCGTCTGCCTCTCCTCTATCGGCTTAACCGTCTGATCTAACTACTATCGAGTCCTCTTATTACTTCCGCTATCGTAGGCAGCCTTTAGGAGTACTTTAGCCTTCGTTTCTTTTTAATACGGACTATCTCTTCTTTCCTAGTCGTCGTCGTCGTTAGAAAGAGAGGAAGAGACGTAGGAAGAGAGAGATTATACGTCTATATTAGGCATTTTGAGAGTTTCGACTTAGTAGGAATATATAGGATAAGAAAAAAGTAAGAGAGGATAAGTTAGTAGGTATAAGGAAGACCCGGAAATCGCTAAGCCGCTTATCTTTCGAGTATATCGGATCGCGTAGGAAGGTAATTAGTAATTAGGATAGGGGTTCTATATATATCTATACTAGTATATTTCATATTATGTTATATAGTTTATACGCCGACTACGTCTGCCGAATATACTCTACTCTAGCTACAAGATTTTACTTTTTTACTAGAAAGTACTACGATACCTTAAGAAGCTAGTAGTCTAACTATTTCTCTAGATAATATAGTATTTATATATAATACCCTATAGCAGTTGTCCTAGTAATAGCGAATAAAGCGACAACAACTTATATTCGAAATAAAATTTAGGTAGAGGAGGGGGGGCACTTAGAAAATCGACGATAATAGTAGTAGCAGAGGAGCTTAGTATAGGCGCGGAAGTATAATATTGTTATAGAGGGTAGTGTCGGTACTCGGGGTTACGGGACAGGGTTCCGGCTGCTGCCTAAACCTTAAATCTCTTAGATAAGAGAAATTTTATTTCTTAAAGCGCTTCTACCCTACGTATCTACCTCCGTATATACTACCGTACGTACTACTATACGTACTACTATACCTACCTCCGTACCTATATCTCTATCTACGTCCGTACCTACCTCCGTACCGATACTACTATACCGAAATAGAAGAATATTATACTAGAGGCGCTAGAAAATAAGCGTACTAGGCTTAGGGCAGCTACGAAGTTACTTAAAGAATACTCTCTAAAGCCGAATACCCTATAGGACCGCGAGCGTACTACTGCTATAGACGAAGAGAAGAGAGCTTAGGATCGATATAGAAAGGCTCGTAATAAATCGTTCGTACAGTTTAAGAAGGCTTAGATTAAGTAGTCTAGCGAGTTTAGCGAGCTAAGTAGAGACCGTTAAGCTACCCTAGTTAAGGAATAGAGATCGATGTATATAGCAGAATATAACCGGAAAGCGTAAGTTTCGTAGTTAGTATCTATAGTCGGTATCTACGGTCGGTATTCCTACTTCCTATTAAAGGCTAACTTCTCTAGTACTAGGAAGTAAGTAGAGACTAATCTAGCTCTCTTACCTAACGAATAGGCCGAAATCGATAAAGCTAACTAGTTCCTTAAGCTTAGAGATAGTAAAAGCAAATCAAAGATAATATTTCAAAAGGAGGATTAGGTTAAGTAGGAATAGGATACCCTTACTCTTAGTAAACGATACGATAAAGTACTTAGGGGCCTTAGCAACGAATGCCTTCCTTAAGAAACGATTCTTAATCCTTTGTTATCAAAAGAGATTAATAAGGAGACAGCGAACTCTATTAGAACTTTTGCCTTTTAGGTAGCCTCTTCTACTTTTGCGACTGCTTATAACTAATAGTATCGCTCGATCCGGAAGTTCTAGAACAAACTTGTTGCTCTAGAGAGTCTAGTTCTCTCTAACGAGGCAGCTATAAAGCAGATTTTACAAATTGTCGATAGCGAGACTAAAAAGGTAAGCTTATCTGCCGACTATACCTACCGACTATTTTCTAATAATCCTAGATCTACGTTAGAGAAGTACGACTCCTACTGCTATACGAGATTTTTAGCCTAATCGAGCGCGTAGTCTGCTATAGTATCCTTGCCTAGGATGTCGTAGCCTAAAGGGCTTATTTAAGTAGTCTTCCTAGACCCTCCTAGCTAATACCAGAAAATTATAACTACTCCGCTAATAGTTTCCTTCTATTAGTAAGCTTGAAAGGGGAGAAGTACCTCGCGAAGATAGTATACAAGCTCTATAAGAGGGAGAATACTCTAAGCCGCGAACAGACTCTCTAGCCTAAGATAATAGCTACCCTTATCGAGTGCAATATCAAAGAGTATAATAGGATTACTCTAGAGGCCTTTCTACTCCTACTACTACGAGAAGATAAACTATACCTAGTATCTTTAGGAATCGAGAAGGTACTTACGAAGGACTCTATATTCGCAACTTTGTTAGAGGGTTCGAGATTTTAGACTCGGAGGACTAGGAGCCTCGCCTATTTTAAGAAGACGAAGAGGGATAGAAGAAAGGGTAGGAGGGTTAGTAGTAAGAATCAGACTATCTGATAGGTTAGCTCGTAGCCGGAAGTAGGCCTACGAATTCTATTCGCTTAACCCCTATAGAGTAGCGTACTAGGATTCTGAAATTCCTACTTTCCCTCCTTTCAATTCCTACGTTCCCTCTCCTCTATCCTCTCGTAACGGATTTACGACGTCGGAGTCTAAAATACTATGTTTTCGTCTTCCTTTGCTTCCTCTCTAGGAGTCGGAAGCTCCCGATTCGAATCCTCCTCGTAGCTAGGAAGCTCTTCTACTACCCCTATACGATCGAGCGCTCGCTTACGCTAACGATATAGTTAGGAGAACTTTAAGAAGTAGTACGAGGTACGCTAGTAGAACTATACTAGGAAGCGGCTCAAAAAGCGGAACGGTCGTACTATATTTGATCGGTCCCTAATTATCTAGAGGAGTAAGTCTCGGATATCTTAGGTATAGGATTTCCTAGAGAAGGGAATGCTTTAAGAAGATACGATACCTAAAGTCGTATATAGGTACTATAATACTATACTAAAACATCCTATACTAAATACCGGTACAACGTCTATCGAGAAGTATCTAGACTCCTCGAACTACTAGGAGAAACAAGATAAGCGAGGGTTTACGAAGGAGATGTTTGTAACCGCAAAGTATCGACAAGTAAGTACTAACTACCGACGACCAGACCTGCTAACTATACCTACCGACTATGCCTACCGACTATATCTACCGACTACGTCTAAGTAACTATACTAAAACTTCATCTCTAGACTATAAGCAATCCGCGATAGACGAGGGACCTAGGCTATATACCGGACGATTTCCCGTACTTATCCTTCGAGATAATTATCGACAATAGTCTACTATTCTAGTTCTTTGAACGACCGTTAGTAAAACAGACTTATATAGCCCTACTCCCGGGATAGGTTAAGACAATTCAGTTCAAATCCGCTTCGATATACTGTAGGATACTCGGTATTAAGGTTTAAGAGTCTGCTAAATCCCTTAAAACCTATCTTACTAGTAGATTTAAGATAGCTATCGCGTATAATAGCTAGTAATCTAGAGGTATAAAAACCTTATTCCTTACTATCCGGGTCTACTAGATTAACGACTACTAGGTCTAGTACGAAGGGATGCTTAGCTTTCTATATATTACTAGCCGTTATACTAGTAATTACCTTACGGAGATACTATTCGAAATCTTATAAGAGTTCGAGATTAAGTGCCGATTAACTACAATTACGTACGACAATACCTCGAACAATAAGACCCTATACAATACGATATAAGACTACTTGCTTTACTCTTCCTACTTCCTTCTAATATTCTATAGTGTTTTAGCGATTAATACTTGTTAAGAGAGGTACGGTATAACGGCTAGGAGGCTAGTAACGAGCTTAGAGGAAGGTACGGAGAGTAGTCCCGACTCGGAGATAGAAGAGGATAAGGAGGAGGCAATCGTAGAGTATAATTAAGCTAGCCGTCCCGAGCGATTTCCCTACTTTGTATATACTGCCTAGCTTCCCTTAAAGGCCTTTTTCGACCGCCTAGGGCTCTATCCGACTAACGACCTTTCCGAATACTAGAATTACAAGAAAGATTAGCAGATATTATAGAGAAGGAGAAAATAGAGTAAGCAGATTAGCCGTCCTTAAGCTAATAGTATACCTTACCTCCTTCTAAAGGTAAGATTAGTCTCTACGGCCTATTACCTATTAACCTTCCTATTTTCAAAGTATAGTCGGCTCTCGTAGTCGGCAATTATAGTCGGTACTCGAGATTCCCTTCGCTAATTTCAATCCCTAGATCCGGAAACTTTGCGTCTTTATTAACTCGAGCTCTTAAAGGTTCGAGCAGTTTATCTACCTATAGAAAGAGATACTTTAAAAGAAGGAGCTATTTGTAAAGTACCGTCGGTAGAATAGCGTTCAAGATCGGATCCTAAGGGTCGTTCAAGACGTAAAGACAAGGTAGTCCTTAACAACGTTAATACTCGATCGCTTTAGCAGACTGCAAAGAGTTATCGAATCTTATATCGATCGACTCGACCTAAGTAAAGATATAGGTATCGATTCCGAAGAGTAGTAAAGGGTTAAGTACCTTATCGACCTTACGAAACTATTCGTAGCGGCGATAGCAATAATTAGAACAACGAAAGGTCCGACTATCTACCTTGTCCTTATATACTACAACTAGCTTTTCGACATTCTAGAGGAGGCGATAAAGCGACTCAAGAATAAGAGGATACCTTAGAAGAAGGATATATATTAGGTATACGAGGCTGCTTAGGCTAAGCTTAAGAAATATTATCGAGATACCTAGGATCGATTTAGCGATTACTATAGTATTAGTATCCTCCTTACCCCCTGCCTTAAGCGGAAGTTCTAGGTACGCGATAACTTCGGGGATAAAAGTTACTATAAGTATTACGAGGGTAAGCTAAGAACAGAGTAGGAGAAGAGCTATCGTCTATTATCGAGCACTTCTACCTACGAGTTACGTAGTAGAAGTAGTCGGTATAAGGGCTAGATCGACTTTACTCTTAGTAGGAGTATAGAGTCTTCTTAAACTTAACGACGTAGTACTCGTAAGGGTAACGAGCTTACCGACTATCTAGACGCTAATATAGATAAAGGGGATCTATTCGAGGTACTAAAGATATAGTCTTCGCTTAAGCCTAAGTACCCTACTCTCGTACTAATAGCGCGGGATATTCTCTATATTCCTATAGCCGGAGTTAGGTATAAGCGCGATTTTAGTATCGCTCGACACTAAAGTCGTTTCAATCGCTAATACTCTATATCAATATTCTCTAAACTAATAGTATCCCGTTTCCGCTACCGCGACGATAAGTACGATACTAGAGTTCTTATCGCTTACGAGGCTATAGAGGCTGCTTAAGCGCTTCTTAGTACTCTAACTTTATAGGAGATCCTAAGTAAAGACCGAGAGTAGACAAAAGATCTTATAGAACGGATTAGTAACTTAGATATAATTAGCGATAATAAGGGAGATAGGGTAGAGGAGCTAAGGCGATCGGTACGCCTAAGCTTCAAGCTTATATAAGAGTACCTCCGGGATGCTACGAGACGATTATAGCGAGCTTAGTTTAAGCTTGTATAAAGTTTACCTACCGACTATATTTACTAATTATAGTACTTAAGTTTCAAAATATTACAAGCTGTAATCTAGCGTATATATTCTTCTATATTTATTTATTCGATCTAACTACTCTCTTTATCCTCTTATCTATATCGGGCTTATATATAGTTTCTTTTCTAATACCTAGTTCAAATAACTTACTCTTAGGGCACTCGGTTTCTAGGCTTTTTCTTTCTGTTTACGAAAAATCAATACCTAATAGGTACGTAATACCTACTAGGTATCGTAATACCTACTAGGTTTGTACCTAACCCGATAGGTTAGGTATACCTAGCTAAATACCTACACCTATTAGGTATTGCTAATACCCAACCTACCCTATATACCTACTAGGGTAGGTTGTACCTATAATAAGGCCTAAACTGCTCTAAGAGTAGCAAGCCTTAGTAGTCTTAGGTAGATTGCGGCGTAAGGGTCGGCAGACCTATAGTAGTCCCTATATAGTAGTACGCTACCTCGATAGCGTAGATCTCTCTATTAAGGGTTCGCGCTATAAGATAAAGACGCGCTACCTAGCGGTAGTATTTATCGTCGCTCTCCGCGAGGGCACGTACGTTCTCTACGGAGCCTACTAGATAACTAACCGTAATCTCCCTCTATAGCTTATTATATACGTCCTTTTAGCGTTAGACGGCGATTACCTTGTTTAAGAGTCGCGGTACTATCTATATACAGACTCGTTAGTAAGGCGAACCTCTAGTAGAGTAGACGAATACTTACCCTCTCTATACTATTATAGCCTGCTTTGTTGTTGTTCGTATAACTATTATATATACGATATATAGGCGTATTATATACTCGCCCTATAGCAATCGACTTCGTATATCGTAGGCATATTGCGATGTACCCGGTTTTATCCTAGTCTACGTCTAACTAGCCGTAGTCCTAGTCGCTAGGTACTATATCCTTTATATATATAGCGGAAAAAGGAATTATTATATACCTCTAGGTAAACGCTATACTAGTTAGAGGGGCCTAATAAAGCGGCGGAACCGACAAGAGAAACTAAGGGACGAAGCGGAGCTACGAAGAAGTAAGAATAAGAAGTAGAAGTATAGCTATCTAGATACGGTAATATTAACAGAATAGTAGGTAGGTAAAGGTATTAGTACGTAGTAGGTTGTTAATAGAAGAGGAATAAGAAGATCGTAGAGCGCGCGACGAACCTATTGAAATACTCTATCTCTATAGCGATACTACCGCGTACTTCCGACTACTACCTATAGAATTCGCGACGTAACTACAAGCAAATATTCTTAGCGACGCTTTGCGATAGTACGAACCTAAGAAGGAATTTGTATATAATGTTTACTAATACTAAGGTATAGACATTCTATAGGTATATACTAGCTCTACGCGATACCTAGATAGGAGTAGACGTCGACCCCCGTTCGTAGGGCGAATACGCGGAGGACTAATAACCTATCGCTACTAGGGATATTAGCTCTAAGAGGGGGCGTCTATAATATACTAGAGTAGAGGAGCTCTAGCAAACCCCTAGCGAGGCGGGCAGAGCGTACTATATAGGCTAGGAAGCCCTCGTAGACCTCCGGCGATCTAGTATAGAAGGGATACTCTACTAATCGAAGACGTTCTAAATTAAGAGGGTTCCTAAGAGAACCGGTTATTAGTAGCTACCTAAGAGGAGGCAGTACTAGTAGTAGAGAGTAGATAATAGAATAGCTTATATATATAGCGAGGGCTCTCCTCTAGAAAGGAAGAGTAGAGTTATTATACTTTAGATAGTAAGCTATATATTGTTTATATCTTTTATACCTCGGACCTCTATTATATATACTCTTATACTTATAGGACTATTATAATAGGACGGCTAGAATAGCTAGCCTTCCTTCCTTATCGTACTTGCTATATTAATACTATAAGCTTTCTATATAGACGTTACTCTCCTATAATACTAATCGTCTATCTAAGGATAGTAATAGGAGAGAGGGCTTTATAGTAATAATATATATCTAAAAGAAAAGAAGAAGACAAAGTATAATAGTATCTTGAAGCAACTGCATGTATACGCTAGCCGTATCACGTGACTGCAACGTTACCTGTTTCCTAACAATATCGACTATATCTATCCCCGGGAAACAGACACGAACGAGCAGATGGACAAGAAGACTAGTACACTGCAAAAAGCCATTCACGACACTGCACATGCCACGACCCCGTTGGGTAGACCGCGGCGATGGATCAAGGCGGGATAGACGCCAGAGTGCACCGACAGGGTAGCTGACGCCAGCCGGAGGGCGAGACGACGATGGAACGCAAGCAAAAGCAAGGGCGACCTGCGGGACTGCCAGAGAGCGAAGAACGCAAAGAAGACAGGAAGCACACGAAGATGCTATAGCGCGAAACCGCGGCGCAACTGACAGCAGAGCCCGAGACACCATATGGCGGCTAGCCAAGTGGCCTCGGACATCGGCGCACACTCCGCCCTCACTGCCCTAATCATCAACCGCAACGGAGGCCAGCACACGTCAAACGAGGCGGAAGCAAGCGCGCTCGCAGATCCTCTTCCGGTCTCCCTGAACGACATCACGGGCTACGTATACCTACCAGAGCTCCAGCATTGAAACACCTCCCGCCCGACAAAGCGCCTGGCCCGGATGGCACCCCGAATCGTTTTCTCCGCGAATGTAAAGGTATCCTAGCCCGGCCACTTGCGGTGTTATTCCAGGAATGTCTGAACAGAGCATACCACCCAACCTCATCCTCTTCAAGTGGCCTAGATCGCGGGAGTGAACTGGACCATAGCGACCGCAGGACTGGAACACGAAACGGGGACGGAGCTACTAGATATCTTCCTTGAATGAAGCGTACGAGAGTACGGCAAGAAGACGACGGCGGCTACTACGACGAGTGCAATTATCAACTAGGCACGACAGCAGGCGGCGGAACAGGCTCGAGTATAGTACAATGCTCGACACGATAGCTATGCATAGCGAGTCAGCCTAGCGCAGGAAATGTAGAGGAAACGAGGCCGGCGAGGAGGGAGGGAGGAGCGCGACGGCGACGACTAACGCCGCCCGGGCTGTAGGAGATACAGCTTACGGTTCGAGGATTTCCCTCGCGTAGAAGACGGACAACAAAGGTAAGGTAGAGGAGCTTTTCATCCGGGCTCCAGCTACGGTTTCTCTTTAGCGAGCAAGTAGCTACTCTCCTATAGACCCGCAAGGGAACCACATCGGTGTAAGAAATATGAACGACAGGACCAAATCCGTTCTCTTCCTGTTACTGCCTTGTTTGGACCGTAACATTGCGTCGCAACTTTCCCGTACGGCTTTAGGAGATTGATTTTTGCAAGCATTCTAACTGAATAGAGTAGCTCCCTAGTAGCCATTTAGTTATATGTCGTTGTCTACGCGGTACACTTGTCCTTGTATGCGCCGCATTTGCAGCTATACTCTTTGTTAACCTTATATCGGATCTGTCGCAAGCGGCAGTCAACCTACTTATACCGATGTCTAGTAGCTGCGCCTAAAACGCACTGCGGCTCCTAACTATAATTGGTACCGTTGTATGCGGTAGGACAGTTGTTAGCAGTATATACTAAGCTAGGAAGAATCTATATCAATTATTAGACTTTTCGAGCGAAGTAGAACGATATCGATTATAGTTACGTAGCAATAAGCCCCGGTTGAGTATTTGTATTAGTAGACTCCTTCGTAAGCATATCCTAATAGAGCTAGGATTAAGAGACTACAAAAAGCTGTCTTAAAGCGGACTATTGCTATTGTAGCGTATATTAAGTAGATAGCTAGTATAGAATAGCTTTGGTCGGTGTTTTGGTTAGTATCGGTCGGTATCGAAATCCTACCTAGACTTAGATCGGATTGTCGAGGTAAGGTAAGTAGATAGCAAGTAGAAGGAACGCGTAGATAGCTATAATTTATTATTCTTTTATAACCTTAGTTTACGGCCTAGCAACGAAGTCTAACCGGTAAGGTATAGTAGTATACTATATACGAGATAACCTTGTCGTCGAAACCCTAAGAGGCGAATGTATACTAAAATCTATATATACCTATAGAGGTACTAGCCGGAGTGTACTCGCCGTAGTAGCTAAGGAAAGAAGGTTAGTATATCTCTAGCTAGGGCTTTAAAAATCTAAGACTCTGCTCTCTTCTAGCCGTACCGGCTAAGCAGGTAGGTAGGGTAGGCTTCTTAGTAAGCTTCTTGTTAGTAGGCTTCTTGTTAGTAGGCTTCTTGTTAGTAGGCTTCTTGTTAGTAGGCTTCTTGTTAGTAGGCTTCTTAGTAGGCTTCTTAGTAGGCTTCTTAGTAGGCCTCTCTATTTTTCCTAGCAGGTAGGTATCTCCTCTATCTCTATCTCTATCTCTATCTCTATCTCTATCTCTATCTCTATCTCTATCTCTATCTCTATCTCTATCTCTATCTCTATCTCCTCTCCTCTCCTCTCCTTCTCCTCCTCCTCCTCCTTCTGCTTGTCCTCTTCTTCTTGTCCTTCTCTTCTGAATTTTACGTAAGGTAGCCTATAGGGACGGAGAGGCAGGTAGGCAGGTAGATAGGTAGGGACGGAGAGGCAGGTAGGTACCTAGGAATTATTAGCCAACTATACTATACGACTAATAAAGACAAATACTAAAGAGAGCAAGCGTACGAAGACCCGGTGTTATCTCTATCGATTAAGGAACCCGAAATGTCTACGTATACAGAAGATAGACCGACGGCGGCCGTAGGCTATATATATATACGAGCGAATGTTAAGGGGGAGGACAATCTGAAAGGACACTCGGAAGCTTAGTAAGCCTCGGCGCGGATTAACTATTTCTCTAGTTGAATATTACTTACTGCTTCTAATACATATATATTAACTACCTACGCGAAGTACTATTTAAGACGGTATAATCTACTACTTTACGCTCTATATTACGCGTTTAACGACCCCTAGCCGCTTTACTCTTAACTGTACGACCGTTACCTAACGCTAAGTCGTTAGATTACTATATAATACTATATATAATACCGCGCCTACGGCCGCGTCTACGCCTATGCCTACGCCTATATCTATAGCTATATACTACTAGCTTAGTATTAACCTCGGCTGTCTCGTTACGTTCGGCTGTCTCGTTATATTCGGCTATCTATAGTACGTTAATAGCGCGTTGCTAAGCTACGAATTCGGTACGTAATACGACGGTAGTAGCCTTCTTAGCTAATTCTATATAAGAGTAGGGATATATAGTAATGTATAGAGCGTCCTTCCTACCGCGTAGGAAAAGGAACAAACTAATTCTTGTCCTTCGGAAAGGAGAGAGCGGCGTCGTATAATATACCCCTACGCTAAGCATACGCGGGCGCTATATTGCGCAGGCGGTCGCCCGGTAGCCGATCGCCCGACGACTCGGATCGTACTGCTTCTATAACCCGTCCTGCCTTAGGCTAACGTACCTTAGGCTCAAATACCTAACTGCCCTCTAGGGCTATATACCTCTAGGCCTAGCTATTACAATTATCTCCTCTCCCTAATAGAGCTATCCCTAGTAACGTTTTCTACGTATTGTATATAGAACGCGTATAGAGCGTATATAGAGATGCTCGTATTCTATATAGAGGCTAGTCGTTATACTAGGAATCCTAGTAGTTACCCTAGGGCATTCTATATAGTAGAATGCGAGGAAGTCAATAGAGCGTAGAATACGATAGAAGAAAGCCCGCCTAGTAACAGGTAGTAGCAACGAGTAAGTATATTTCGTCCTCTACGCTACGTCTTTTCTTCGTTCCTTAGTTCTTCCCTAAACTATTTTTTTAGGAAAAACTCTAAGCTCTTCGTACTATCCTCGTAACCTATACGTACGAGATATGCCTCCGAAGCGCGCGATAGCTATAAAGGCGCCCGAGAAGCCCGTTCTAGAGCGCGATCCGCGTCGCGGTCGCGCTGCGGCTAGAGCGTACAATATTTGCCTCCGCTATATAGAGTATATATTCAAGGGTACGTCGAGACCTACGCGTTGCGTACGCCTTACCTACGTTTCTTCGCTAACCTAATCTAGTAGTAGTAGACGCAAATAGCGTCGCCGAGCGCGCCTACAACGGTATAATAGCTCCCGGCTATAAGAAGAAGTGCTAGAGGTACGCGAAAGGGCGCTACGCGTACGAACGCGTAGTAGACCTAGACCTACTTCGGCAGGCGCGCTACCTACGCGTCCTACGCGCGGCGCTTCGTTCTTATATAGCCGGTATACGCTCGGTATAGGTAATACGGCGCTTATAGCGGCTAGGGGATAAGATTCTAGAGAGCAAGAAGGTACTTGCCTCTAATAAGGGCAAGGCCGTCGGCGTCTACGAGACGCCGAAGAAGGGTAGTAGTAGTAGTATAGCTAGCGCGCCGGCGTCGAGCGCCCTAGCCGTAGCCGACTATCTAGAGATAGCGAAAGCTACCTCTACCCTTTAGGGCATTTTTGAGCTATAGTATAAGATAAGTTCTATCGCTTCGTACCCTACTCGTAGGCGTCGCTAACATCTGTCGTAGATAGCTCGCTTAGCCGGCGCTACCGGTACTGCCTTAGATAGCGCGGTAGCGACTACGTATCCCGATTACGGTAGCTAGGAGCCGTACCTATCGGACGGCGAGGAGGAGATAAGCCTGCCTAGCGACAGTAACGACGACGACGACGACGACGACGCCGGTAATAGTACCGGTCCTACCGTTCCTCCTATTAGCTCTACTCCTACTGCTCCCTCTTCTAGTACTACTAGTACCGGTAGTACTACGGGTACCTAGCCCTCTTATCGCGTCCGGTTAGCCTACGTTTCTAGTACGCTATGCGTAGGTTTTAGTATTTTTGTTTTTGTATATAGTGTTCCCGGCTTAGCCGGTCAAAAGCAAATTGATTCTTAATCTCTCTACCTACGTCTCGCTCGTACTATACTACTACGTTTCCGCTACGCTTCGAACTCGTCGAGGGCGGCGTACTTACTAATATACTCTTTAGGTTCCTATTAATCAAATTCCTCGGGCTAGCTACGCTAGCGTACTAAGTACTATCGGATACCCTTCCTTAGGCGCGTATCTAAGATCTTTTCTACCTCGTAGAGTCCTTCTTTATCGGCGAGTAGGAGGGTTCCCTCCTACGCGTTACCTACGCGGCCCTTATAGAGCTCGAGATATAAGACGTAGAAGACGTTATAGATCTGCGATCCTGCTAGTAGGGCTAGGCGGTACGCCTGCTTCCCTACGATGTCGATTACCTTAAATAGCTCTACGAACTTATCCGCAAACTTTTTTATAGGTACCTTCAATCTTAGGTTCTTAGTAGATAGCAGTACTATATCCTCTACCTTAAACCCTATTATAGTATACTTCGCGTTGAAGTACTTCGCCTACGCTTTACTAGCGCGTTGCTAGCGCTTACTTAGGGTTTCGTAGTTCCGTTTTAGTCTCTCCGTAGCGTCTACTACGGCCGGTACCTCCCTCTCCGCGAGCTTGCTCTAAGCGTTATACGTACTTGTCGCTAGCTCCGGGTTGAAACTATACAATACTTTAAATAGTAACATCTTTAATACGGCGTAATCGCTATTGTTATACGCGAATTTAGCTTACGTTAGCATACTAGCCTAATCGTCCTACTGCTCTAAGTAGTAGATATATAGATACGTCTCGATTATCTAGTTTATCCGTTCGGTTTGACCGTCGGTTTGCGTATAGAACGCTATACTAAGCCTACGTTTTACCTACGCCTTATAATAGAAGTCTAACTAGAACTAGCTCGTAAACACCGAGCCTCTATCGCTTATAATGCCCGCAGGTATACCGAACCGTCGTACGATTTCGTTTACTAGGATATCTACTAGATCTACGCTAGTACATTTCTTTGTAGTTAGTACGAAGGTTACTATTTTAGTATACCTATCGACGATTACGAGGATCGTATCGTAGACGCGGTCGCCGCGCTTGCTTAGCAGCAAGTCTATAATAAAGTCCTAGGTCAATTCTTAGAACGGCCTTTCTAGTATAGGCAGCGCAGCTAGTTCGCTGTATAGACGGTAGCGTCGCGCCTTCGACTTTTAATAGGCGTTGTAGGTAGCAACGTATTCTACTACCTCGGTAGCTATTTCTAGCTACGAGTACTTTCTCCGGATTAAGGCCGTTGTCTTATCCTTCCCGAAGTGTCCTACTAATAGGTCGTCGTAGTGTATACGTATTAGCTACGCTCTAAGGGCGTAGTCCTTAGGTATATATAGCGCGTCGCCTACCTACAAGTTGCCTTCCCGGGCGACGTAGTCCTCGAATACGCTCTAGTTGCTTATCGCCTGCTCGTATACTATACGTACGTTAGGTTCTACCTAGACAAGCGCGCGGGTATATATTAGAATTAAGTTAGAGACGTTCGCGTACGGTTATTCGTCTTTTAATACTACTTAGGCGATACGGATAGGCGACGTACAGTACTACTATAGGTTAGCGTCGGTACTTCTCTTAACGTCGCGGTATAAGCGATCGCTAGTAATATAGATATATAATACCTTCGGGCTATCTGCTTCTAACGTACGTCCGTCCTATAGCTATAGCTTAGTTTGTAGGATAGGGAGGAGGTTAGTTACCTTACGCGACTTACGTACGTAATCGCTACGTCGCGACGGACCGTCGGCTAGGTTCCGCTTGCCTGCCTAGTAGGTAATAGTAAAATCGAAAGCCGCTAGGAATGTCGCCTAACAGGCCTATCGACCCGTAAGTTTCTTTATACCTATAAAGCCTCTTAAATTAGCGTAGTCGACAAGTACCTTAACTGTATACTAGGCGCCTTCGTAGTATAGCCGCTAAGCTTTGAATAATTCGACTACCGCTAATAATTCCGAGTCGTATATCTCGTAATTATATTCTATAGGGATTATCTTATAGGAGTAGAAAGCAATAGGGTACTATTTAGAGCCGAAGAGTTAGCTTAGGATACCTACAATAGCAAACGCCGAGGCGTCGCTTTCGATACGTAGCCGTAACGCCGGGTCAAAATGCCTTAATAGGGGTACTTACTAGAAACGCCGCTTAATCTCTTAAAACATATACTCCTCGGCTACGCCCTACTAGATCGATCCTAGCTTCCTGCCTTTTACGGCTCTCTTTAATAGTACCGTTAAGGGTACTACAATCCTCGAGTACTCGAAGATAAATCTACGATAAAAATTCGCAAATCCTAGAAAGGACTATACCTCTATTAAGGTAGTCGGTATTAGCTACGCTCCGATTGCGTCTACTCTACGAGGGTCTATCTTTACGCTACCGGAGGTTACGACGAACCCGAGGTAATCGACCTCCTTTATAAAGAATTTGCATTTTGCGCGCTACGCGTAGAGTACGAATTTGCGGAGCCTCTTAAGCACTTCGCGTACATCCTTTATATACTGCTCGCGTATCTTGCTATAGATAAGGATATCGTTAAGGTATACTACGTAGGTAATATTAACCAATCCTACTAGAGCTCGGTTGATATATACCTAGAACGTTGCCGGAGCGTTAGTTAGACCGAAAGGTATAACCTTATACTAGAAGTAACTGTAGCGCGTATAGAACGCAGTCTTCTAGCGGTCGCTTTCCTTAATCTTAATACGGTAGTAGGTATCGGCTAGGTCTAGGTACGTAAACTACTCGGCTCCTATAAGCCTATCTAGCGTTTCGCCTATAAGGGGTAGGGGGTACCGGTTTTTTACCGTAATTTCGTTTAGACTATAGTAGTCTACGTACAATCGTAGTAAACTATCCTTCTTTAGTACAAATAGTACCGGCGCGCCTACTTTACTTATACTAGTCTTAATCTAGTCGTGTTCTAGTACGTTAGTAATGTATTTGTATAGGTACTTAAGTTTAGCGCCGGACTAGTAGTACAACGATCGAAACGGTAGAACGGTACCTAGCCGTAGGTCGATCGTATACTCTATACCGTCTACTAGTTTGCTACGCTGCTCGTCTATAGGGAACAAGACGTCGTAGTAGTCCCGATATTCTATCGGCAACTCCGTAAGCTCTAACCCTACGTCTGTCCTACGTACTATTACTACGTATACGTAGGACGAGTTCTTTAGGTCCTTAAAGAAATCAGGTACCTCTTAGACCTTAACGTATAGATACTCGCTACCGTAGCGCTATTCGTCGGTAGTACTATCTACTACTACTTACTAGGTACGACGCTACGGCCGCCCTAGGATAAGGTTAGGTTCCGGCGTATCGTAGACATAAAACAAGCCGCCTATCGTACGCTCGTTACCTACGGAGTCTACGAGGGTTATACGGATATAGTACGCTCTATAGCAGTAGCCTAACTAGCCTATAAACGAGCTTGCCGGCAGTAGAAGTACGTTTCTACGGACTGCGAGGTTGTACTTTAGTACGAAGCTATACGATACTACGTTAATGTTAGCGGCATCGTCGAGTAGTATAGTAGTAGCGGTACGCCCCTTATACGTCTCGACTTGTCCTTCGAGGACGCGGATATAGTATACCTAGATAGGCAAGGGGGTATTGCTATTAAGATAGGCATCTAGAGCTTGCGACTCTCCTCTAATGCCTTCTCTTTTTTCGACGCTTGCTCTTTAGGTACGGTAACCCTACGAACTGTATTTGCCTTATCGCGGCTCGCGTAGTTAGAGTATACGGAGTTAGTCGCGATATATCCCTTCTTCTTATAGGAGTAACACTCTAGGTTCTCGTACCCTCGTACCGTCGACGTCGCTATAGTCGATAAGGTACGTCTATCGCGTAGGGCCCTACTCTTGCTTCGATCCTATCGATCGTCGCGGCTTCGCGGTACGTCGCTCTCGGTATACTTACGTTTGCCCTACGCGCTATAGTCGCGCCGATAGGGCTCGTCCTTAGTACGGACTACTAGGGCGTTGTCTGCTTGTTCTAGGCGCCTTGCTAGGTTTACGAGTTCTACTCGCGTATTAGGGATAGTATGTCCCTTAACAATGTCCCTACGTAGCGACGGCTTTAACTTAGCGAGGAAGTAGCGTATTAGCTACGCCTACGTATAGTCAAACTAAGCTTCTAGATAACTAAGCTATACTACGAAATAACAGATACTCTAGTCCGGGCCTTAATGTACCCTTTTATACTCGATTATTACGCCGATCTAACGGTTCGACTAATCGCCGACGGTATTGTAGAGCTATCCCTTAAATTCCTCCTAAGTATAGTCCTTAGGGATTACGTCGGAATACTCGTCGTACTACGTCTCCTACGCTTCGCCTACGAGCTATATAATACTATATAGGACCTTGTCTTAGTCGGTTCGATATTCTCGGAGGGCGCTAAGGAAGACAACCTCGAGGTGCCTAATAAAGTTACAACATTCCTTATCGGTATCTCCTTTAAACAGCTTAGGTTCTCGAATCTTAGAGCCCCTATATAGAGAATACGAGCTACGTAGTAGGTTCGTAGCCTATCTGTATACGTCGCGTAGGTCTATTAACCTAAGGTCTTCTTCGAGTCCGTCGAGAAGATCGGGCTCGGCATCGTTGTCGTCTATAGTAACTGTAATAGCTAGAGTTAGTACTCGGCCCTAAATTTGCTTCTATAGATATTAGTTTTCCCTCTCGAGGGCCTAAACTTCTAACTCTATATAGAGACGCTGATTTGCCTTCTCGAGCTGTATACGTCTAGTATACGGGTCGGCTACGTAGACTTCCGGCTAGGTAGGAGCCTCCTCGAAAGGAGTCTCCCCTAGGTTCCTGTCTATCTAGGCACTTATAGGGCCCGATACCGTCTCCTCGGAAGGTTAGGCATCCTTGTCTACTTTGCCGATAACGCGGCCCGCCTACGCTATAGCTACGGTACGGTCGCGTTGCTATCGTAGGGCTATAGACCTCTATAGATTACTACCCTTTAGAAGGATAGAAGAATTAGAAATATAAGAGTAGGGGTGTATAGTAATATATAGAGCGTCCTTCCTACTGCGTAGGAAAAGGAACAAACTAATTCTTGTCCTTCGGAAAGGAGAGAGCGGCGTCGTATAATATACTCCTACGCTAAGTATACGTAGGCGCTACGTCGCGCGGGCAGTCGCCCGGTAGCCGATCGCCCGACGACTCGGATCGTACTACTTCTGTAACCCGTCCTACCTTAGGCTAACGTACCTTAGGCTCAAATACCTAACCGCCCTCTAGGGCTATATGCCTCTAGGCCTAGCTGTTATATTCTATATCTTTACTAGCTACCTCCGTACTCGTTATAAGCCTATTAGTCGTCTTATTATCCCGCTTCGGTAGCCTCGGTAGTAGTAGGTACTAAGCCGGCTTCGTAGGTACTACAAATAGTACTTCCTCTAGCTTAGAACGGTCGCTTTAAGTAGCCTATAGGCCGCTTAAATAGACGGCTTCGAACGCTTCGAGCTTGTCTATATAGGTATTATAGTCCGTAGCCTATAGTAATAGTAAGTAACTTAACTAGCGTAGTATAGAAGCCTATATACGATTATAACTGTCTACGCGTTATAGTAATGCTTTCTATAGTCTATCCGTCGCGGCGTCGTATTGATTCTGCTATTTTAGTATCTACTATACGGCGTTACTAGCGTAAACGGAACGATTGCTCGTAAAGTAATAGAGGTATAGTATACTACGAGCAATTGCCTTCCGCTTAATTACCGTAGGTAATAGTATATAGCTATATAGCAATCTATATTGTTTAACTTCCCCGTATTCCGTATAGTAATCGTATACTAGATATAGCTCTACCGTTACTGCCGAGCGCGTATAATTAGCCTTATCTACTGTACGTTTTATACCGAGAGCGTTATACTATAAAGCTAGTAGTCGATCGATTGTCTATATAGTATATTAGCTGTTAAGATACGCAAAGTAACCGAGGTTATTAGCTAATACGGCCTATAACGGTAAACCAATATATATACTTTCTTCTAGACGCTCTAATTTATTAAACAGCTTGTCTAGGTACTACTTAATGCCTTCGGCATACTGTTCTAGTAACAAGTACAGTAGTAAATAGCCCTTAATACCGCGATTACTACCTTCCGCGCGTTGTATTAAGCGTACCCTATTGTTCGGTAAGTGCTTAACGTAATATATAAGCAGTCGTTGCTTAATAGTAACGTACGTACTACGGAAGTACTCGGCGTTATCGGCTATAAGTCCGTTAATAATAGCGGATTCGAGCTCGTCTACTACCTCGGCTATATCCGCTTGTAGCTATAGCTATATAAGCGCTTTTAGCTCTATCTTCTACTCGGCGGTATAGCTAGGTTTACAAGCTCGTATACGTCTTAACGTAGTAGATTCGGTCGGTATAGTCGGTTCGTCGTTAGCAGGTACGTCGTTAGTAGCTACGATAGCAGCCTAGCGTACCTTACTATTAGCGGCCTTAGTACGTACTACGCGTACGGCCCCCTTATCGATACGCTTATAAAGGTTTTGAGCTACGTACTATTAACAGAATTGCTAAATATAGCGCTAAAATAGTAACTCCGGAATAGCCGCAATTAGGCCGGCCCTAGTATCTAAGACAATTACTTTATTAAGCCGACAGTTACGTAGATAGTTGTTGAATACGACAAGTAGTATAAATAGCCAATTATCCTTACTCTCTAACTTCATTAGTAAATAATATATCGGAAATAACCGTCCGGTATTAGTAATCCCTATAAATACCCCTAGTAACAGGCCGGTACGATTGGTACTAAACGTAGCGTCTATCTAGAAGCTATAGTCCGGTACGAATCGCGTAGTAAAGCGCGCTATATATAGCTGCTAGTAAACAAGCTGCTTAAGTAATACCCGCGTAGTACTACTAGTCTATTTATTAGTAGTAAACGACTAACGGCCTTTATACTCGAACCTAAATGTAACGAGAATGCTAAGCAGCGCGTTAATAACCGTATCGGCGTCGCCGGAGCTACGGAAGATATTACCCTTAGCTAGGTTATAGTAGCGCTTACGATTGAGCTTAAGTTTATATAATAATAGCTATCGGTACGTAGTACTATATAATTCGTTTATAAGTTGATACTACGCGGCCTACGCGATTGCCTTACCGAAACTAGGTATACGTATCTCGTAAACGGTATAAACGGACGGATTCGGCGCTAATTCGTACGAGTAGTCGAGTAAATTAACAGTTAGCTGCTATTGTTTGATTACCGTACCTTGCCTTACTTGTACGTAACTTAGTCGGCAGTTCTAGCCGCAGCCCCTCTACCGTACGTTTCTAGCGTTACGAACGCGTAGAGTAAGTAATTCGTCGTCGCTATTGTTACCTATATAGTCGTTAAAGCCGTCGGTGTTCTTAGTAGTAATTCTATAGTAAATACACTTATATATCGCTCGGCTAATATTACTAGACGTATAGACGATAGCAAAACCTTTACTAAACGCGTAATCCTATAGCCTAGCCTTATAATAGTCCGGATTGCAGAATACCTTACCGGTTCGTAGATACTCGTAATAGCGTAGATCTATAGTATCGATAAACTCGCGGACAGCCGGTACGCGGCTCTCGGCGAGAAGTAAATACGGAGCCTATATCGGATATAGCCGTAGTACCGGCAGTTCTATATAGACGATAGACGGTAGCTATATCTTTACTTTCTTGCCGCTACGGCCCTTGCCGATAGCTACGGCGGCCGGCTACTACTATAAAGTAGGGTATTTAGGCAATAAGGCTATAGTATTACGAGCGTCGTCGACAGAGGTATTCTTGTCGATATCGTTAATAGTAGTATCGTCGATTATAATAGCGTTAGAAGTACGCTTGCCTTAGTATAGCTTCGGACTAATCGGCTCGGTTCCTTCTATAGTATCCGGTACTAGTATACTATTAAGTATACTAGTGTTATTCTACGCCGGATTATAGGTATTATCGTCGTCTTAAATAGTTAGTACTAGCTCTTATAGGGGCCGGATACGGCGGAATCTATATAGCAATATAGTAAATAGATCCGATAAGTTTAGTAAGGAGCCTATATCGGTATCGCTACTATTAATAATAAATAGGCTATCGTTCGGATCGTTCGTAACGCTCGTATTGTAGTTTATAGTACTTAATTAGTTTATAGTACTTAATTGCGCTGTATCTTACGTATTTGCGACGTTACTACGGTATAGTATAAGTATAAGTAAGTAGGAGCGATTAGAGAGGTATATATATACGTATCGGTTCGTCTAGTAAAGATATATCGATCGTATCGTAGGAAAAGTCGTTGTAGGAAGAGTCTTCGTAGGAAGTAAGATTAACCGGAATAACGTTAATCCGCGCCGAGTATAACTTATACACTACGCTAAGTATAACTTATACCTACTAACTAATTCCGAGTATCCTTTTAGATTGTCCTCCCTCTTAATATTCGCTATATACGATATCGTAGAGCAGAGATGTATCCTTTACTATAGATACAGTACTAAAAAAAATGCAACCCTAGTTATTACCTAGGTATCGTTCGAAGCTTATATAGCGATACGGCGACGCGGGGGCGGGTACAAGTTCTCTCCGCCTACTAGGATTATTCCTCTACTACTCCTAGCAGACTATCGAGTTGGCGTTTGTAGGGTGCTGTAGCGTTCTGATATAGGCTCAAATGTATTTATTTATCGACTAGCCTACGCAAGTTCTAGCGAGCTTGCTTACCTTACATGTCTATCTTTTATGTGTATACAATAGTGTACAATGCACTGCTTGCACTACATTCCTGCTGTACGGGGAATTTTGTTACATCGACAGGAGCGCGAAGGAACTCTTTCTACTAGGATGCTAAGAAGAACTCTGCCTATAGACGCACCGCGGAAGTTTCCTAGGGTTTGGGAAGTCGTGTTGTTTGAACTACACACTACACTATCGCCCAATTGAGCAGTAATAAGCAGCACCAATCAATGAATTAGTATTAACATAGTGTCAAAGGTACATATGACCTATCAAGAAGGAAAAGATAGGGGTAGGTACCTACAACTCTATATACAACACCAAGATAGACACCTTGCCTATGTAACCAATATTGACTCATATTACCTGATTACAGGCCACATAATATAGAGGTATAGGTACTTATTTCTTGCTCTCAATTTCTTGCTATCAATTTCTTGCTATCGATTGCTCGCTATGGATTACTCGCTATGGATTGCTCGCTATTGATTTCTCTATCGATTTGTTACTCTCGATTCTTCGCTGTCGATTGTTCGTTGTCGAGCAACGACTACTGTCTAATTGACAATATCCTCAAGACCAAGTCAAAGTCCAATCTTCAGCCCAGGCGCCTGCTGCGGTACTACTCTGTAAACCAGTCACACGTAGGACCTTGCTTGTGCTATTGTATGCTACCCCAGCGCAGCTTTCTCCGTTGAGATGAACATCAGCTGGTTCGCTCTGCACACCAAGGATAGCGACGTTGGCCAGGCGGTTGGTATCTTTGTAGAGGCCGCGCCTGGATGCATAGAGCGATCCCTTCGTTGCAGTGAAGTCGACGATGAGAGTCGCATTCGGCGACACACTTTCACCATCGTCTACATACAAAGTTCCAGTGGCTGCGCCATCTGCATTCAGAGCAGCAAGCAAGCTCCACGAGCTGTTGCGACACTCTGCGGTAGTGTAGAGCGCTTCTTGCTTGGGGAAGACGACTCCACCGCGTACGTGGACTGGAATATGGCCGAGAGGTGCTGAAAGGGTGACATTCTCACCAGGCTGAGCAGAGATTGCTTCCTGTGTATACCAGTCGTACCAGACTTCTCCCTGCGCAATACCTGGGAAGACGCCAGCAGCCGAGGTCATGCCTTGGCCGAGCACTGGTGTGACCAGAATGCCTGGTCCAAGCAAGAACTGGTTGTCAATAGCTGCTAGGGTTGGGTCATTGGGAAACTCCCAAGCGAGAGCTCGCATGACGGTGCTTCCAGTAGTGTGCGCTTGGTAGAAGAGTGTGTACATGTATGGCAAAAGCGAGTAACGAATCGCCATGGCCTTGCGAGACGCATCAGCAACTGACTCCCACACGTATGCCTCCTGCGAGTTGGCCGATAGTGTGTTGTGATTTCGATAGAACGGGAAGAAGGCGCTCAGTTGCATCCACCTATTGCAGAGTTCTTCGTCCGAGTTGCCATTGAAGCCGCATGTGTCGACGCCTTTAATATTTGTTAGCTTGCAATTCCGATAAAGTACCGAATATATTGCCTCTTACCAAACATCGGGATGCCGAAGAGACCAAAGTTGAGAGCCTGTGCGATACTGAAGTACATGTATGCCCACAGCGATGTGTTGTCACCACCCCAGTGACCAGCCCACTTGCCACTGCCGGCGAATGTGGAACGTCCAATGATCATGGGACGCTTTCCAGGGAACACCTCGAGTAGAGCTTGGTATGTGGCATTGAGAATCTGATGACCAAACAGGTTGTGGACGTCGTACTCTTCAGTGCCGTCCACGTGCGTCGCATTTGGGCTGACAGCATGCACGGCAAGATCGCCCTGCACATTGTTGATGGCGTATGGCGGAGTATTCACATTCCGCACTCCAGCGGTGATGGCTGGAGCAGCGAAGTATGCAGTGGTAGAAGTTTCAGTGGGCGTGGCCAAGGCAACAGAGCTGTCTTGCGATGCTGAAAGAGACGCAGCTGCTGCTGCTTCAGTGGCATTGGTCAAGTTGAAGCCCTCAGGATATCCAAAGATCTCAGACCCTGGCTCTCCAGGGAGACCAAAAGGTGGATGGACGGGATTCAGAGACAGGTTTCCCGTGCCACAAGAACCGATGCAGCTGGGTCAGATTAGCTTCCGCTCAGCAAAACAGCACGACGAGCAACTCACAAGGACGAGACTTCGGACATGTCGATCCAAATACCATCCCAAGGAATATTCTTGTGGTGGCCCACCATGCTGTCAGTCCACCAAGCGACGGATTGATTGGCATGCCAGTCGGGAAAGACGGTATAGCCAGGCCAGACAGAGCCGATGTATTGGCTCCCATCTGGGTTGCCGAGGAAGACGCCTCTGTCATTTCCGTCGGTGTAGATGGAGTAATTGTCGGACGCGTTGTTCGGGTTCGGGATGTAGATCGCGCTGTCCACGATGGGTATATAATGCTGTCCAGCTGCATGTAGGCGGGCCAAGAACTCTTGTCCCTCTGGGTATGGGAATGTATTTGGGTCATTCTCGAAATTCCGGTACTGGAACATGTAGTCGATATCCGTCCTAGAAAGTATTGCAGGTCAGTAGACATCTCTGGCGTAAATGTGAGTGTGTAAGTGAGAGAGGGAGAATGTGTATAGGCGTGCGATAGAGTCCATACCAGACAGTCTCGAGTGGAATGTTGAAGTCGCGGTAGCTGCTCACAACAGCCTCCACCTCTGACCAATTCTTGTAGCCCCATCGACATTGATGGAAACCAAAAGCCCAGTATTGCTGCATAGCCGGTAGACCGATCGCACCCTGCTGATACTGTTTGGTTACCGCTTCTTGTGTTGGGCCGTCGAAGATGTACAGATCGATGCTGCCTCCAAGCGAACGCCAAGTAATGTTTGTGGGATGGAACAGGGCCTCCATGCCATGAGCATTTCGCAGAAAGACTCCATGGCTGTAGCCGACAAAGTCGCCATGTGCTGTGGCGTTTTCACCGGCGACAGAAGTGTGCGCCCCCGTCTCTTCGTCAACCTCGAAGTAACGCGTGTCCAGGTAGAATGGATGTACACCATAAATGTTTCGGTCGATAGGATCCCCAATATCAGCAGCGTAGAAGGTTGCAGTGAAGTTGTTCTGCAATCTCAACCCGCGGATCTGCTCGCCCATGCCATACAGGTTGTAGTCTTCGGGCAATTGAGAGACAAACTCCACAAACTGGTTCTCATACACGAGGACGCTGCCAGTAGTGTCAACTAGCACATCTCCAGTTGACTTCCTCACCACGGCCCAGCTGAAGGAGGGCTCGTTGCTCCAGCTGAATTGGAGGTCGATATCCTGTGAGTCTGCCTCGCCCTTTTCTGGCAACGGCACAAGATCCTCATTTAGAAGATATTGAGTTCGGTTGCTATCGGAGATGTAGTAGGGCTGAATCGAGACATGCAATCTATGATCGCTTTGCACGTCTACCTCCAATGCCAAGGTTTCGATATCGGTGCCGTAGACGTTGCACGGAGTGCCGGCCAGTGACAAGACGGCCTTGAATCCATTTTCCGTGTGCTCGACATTCCCCGCCTTGTATCCAGGACAGAGCGTCTGTGGTAAATTAGCCTTTATTCGGGAGAAATCACTTGGTGACTGACCTGTGCTTGCTTGGCGTTCGGGTCCTTGATGTTGGGGAGGATATTGGGACCAATATCTGCAGATGCGGGTACTACAAACGGTCCAACGCGTGAGCGGAAGTGTACCTAGGTACCTAGTGTCCAGCCAGTGTGTCCCCAGACTCCCGTGGAGCAAAACGTACCTGTGAATGGGATAGAATATGTGCTGGTAGCCCCCGAGACAGTGGCACTCGCTATGGAGCCCGTTGTTGATGTCTCGTAGACCGTAGTGCCGAGACTATCTGCTGGTGGTGAAGACGAATGCTGCGCAAGAGTGAAAGACGACCAGGCCAGCACGGCCTGTGTCCAGCCGAAACGAGGCATGCCGTAGTGGATCATGGTGGAATTGAGTGGAAGGGCAAATAACGGCTTCGACGCCCAAAGAAGAAGAAGAAGAAGAAGAAGAAGTCGGGAGCGGGAAGGGTAAAGGCAGGTGCATGTTGAAGACATCTGCCCGCCCGGTGTTTATGTAGCTCACCTACAAGCAGAGTGAATGCAGTGACCGTGCAAATGGATCGCTGCTCCACCGAAGCGACGAGACGAGACGGTGTGCTTCGACATGTGGAGTCCCCGCGCTGGTACGACGTTCCCCGCGGAAGGAAGCGGTGGAGATGCCAGAGTGCTGGTAATGGGAAACGTTACAGCCAGGTAAGAGGTAAGATGTCTTGTAGGCACCTAGTTAGGTAAGGTAGGTAGGTAGGAGTAGAGCAGCGCAGTCAATAGAGGAGAGCAGGAGCAACCGGCACAATTGCCTTTCTAAAGACGCCGAAAATGTCTCCGAGCTCGAGTGCCACGCAGGTCCAAGCGCAGACTGCACATGAGATCAGCGCTCCTCCTTCTCGTTTGTGTGCTCAACACTCATCCGCCTGCGCCGTCTGGTATGTGGAGAGCCGCGTGATGATGATGGAGGACTGAGCCGGTTGCGAGAGGTACATTTTAACTCTACCTCTCTCCACAAAGCTTACTTAAGGTGGGTACCCTAGCAGCCTAGAGAGCTCTGAACCTGGCAAAAGGAAGAAGCTTGAGATCCTCCCCAGTCGGTCCGACCAAAACTCACGAGACCACATTGTACAATACGCACTCTCGCATTATCATTAGGTCGACTACAAGCGGGATTCGCTCCATCCAGCCCACCAAGAAACCCTGGGACACCCAGCCCTCATCCCTTGATCAAGAGCACCATGAACGCCACCGCATCCAGATGCAACCCGCTAATCACTGCAATGAAATCCGAATCGCCCATGCCCAGCGGTCTTAGGTGCTCGAGCCGCGTGTGCATCTTCGTTCGACGTTATCCTGTCCCGGTGGGAGCGCTTCCGTACCGGTTAGGAAAAAAAAAGAAAGAGAGAGAGAGAGAGGCGACTGGTCGGTCGATCGTCGGCGCTCAGTCCACCTTGATGGCGCTATAGATCCGACGAACAAATGCGTATGCCGTTAGGAAGCCAATCGTGCCCGTGAGGAGACCGTATACCACACAAGCGAGAAAGCTATAGCTGAAGAATAGCATCGTGCTGACCAGTCCCGTAATGTGAAGGTGGTTGGCGTAATAGTACACGCAGTAGAGGAAGATCCAAATCGACGAGGATCCGCCCACGAAAAAGGATTGCCACCACCAGTGGTAGTTCTATAGCGTCTGTTAGCACGGAATCTGTACCTAGGTACCTTGTGTATCAATAAGCTGAGAATGGGGTACCAACCTCGGAACAGAGCTGTATGTATACCGCAATAATGGTCGTCTCCATGACAGCAAGAATGAGGATCGATGACACCACCGCCATGTACCCGAAAACGTAGTAGTAGCCGCTCTTGTCTTGCCAGAGGCTGCGGAAGACAAACATGAGTTCGATGAAGATGACGGCAAAGGGAACGAGGCCGGCGAGCAGGATAGCCTGCAACCGGCGGCTGTACCATGCCTGCTGTGGAATCTGACGTGCGACTTTGGTTGGCTTGATCGGGTGTGTGTACGCGCCCGCTTTGGCGAAGCCATAGTAGCTGCCCACATAGACCAGAGGTAGTTGTACGAGAAGCCAGAGAGCCACCAAACCTAGCAAAGTTCCAAACGGAATCGCTGTAGATGAGGCTTGTAGCCAGACGAAGAGGTTGAGGACGAAGGTGGTAGCGAACAGTAGGCCAGGGAAGAGAGTCGCGGTAACGATGGCAATGTGTCGGAAATTGTTGCCGCCAAACGTCTTGTACACCCGTGCCGAGAAGTAACCCGAGAATACACCGGCCACAATGAAGAGCGCGAAGCCGACGGAGACGAAACCACCGCGGAATGAGGGATTCAGGACGCCAAAGCAAGAGAGCAGCAGGAGTCCAACAGACATGAAGACGAGCTGCATACCGGATCCGATCAAAGGCGCCAGTAGCTGGCCATGTGCGGGCTGGCGGAATACATCAGCGTGAACGAGCTTCCAGCCGGTAATATCGTCGAGGACGTCGTCGTCGTCCGAGTCACCATCATCCTGGGGTGTGGGGCTGCCGACTTTCTCGAGGAGGCCACCGTGTTCCGCGCTGATCTTACGCGGCGACCTGCTGCCTTTGCCGCGCTTGCCTATACGAAGCTTTCCTTCCTCCATGCCAAGCTCTTTATATCCCGCAATGTCTCCCCGAATGGTACGTGTGATGATATAAGCCACAGATATGGAGAGCCCGCCAAAGATGATCAAAGAATTGATAATAGCAAGCCAATGGATCCCGTTGCTGTCTTCCTGATTCACGAAGTATAGATCCCATCTGTTCGACCATTCCACCTTGTCTTCTTCGCGGAAATAGACCGAGTATGTGTAAGGAATGGTCACGAACGCGTCATCTGGCATGTCGTCGATGGTGTCAAAGCCATGGTACGTTGTCGCCGGGTCGTTCAGTGCAGTTGCGTTGATAGTGGAATTACCCCAGGTCAACTCCATACCTGCTCCCGTGTCGTGGAGGTTCATGGGAAGTCCGGATGCATCACGATTTTCCGCCTCAATAGATTTGGCATAGACCTCGAATCCCACTATGACTTTTTTCCCCTGCTCGCCATCTCTTCCAGGAGCGCGATGCCAGCGTATCACCAGGGTGACATGGTTGTTCAAAAAGTATCGTGGTTGCCCGGTCATGAGAGAGACCTCTTCGTAGCCCATCTTGAAGCCTGAAGCATAGTACTTTCTGCTCTTATCCACGCTTACGAAGCTCGTTGCGCTGGGTAGGTTGTCCACGATCCATTCTGCGACATAGCCCTTCTGCACCACTTCAATGGCCTTCTTCAAACCCGACTTATCCACCTTCTGACTGCACAGATACCGCGCCTCTTCATCCTTGCCCATTTCCAGCTCGTAGTCAGACACCATGATTCTGTCGCCGCGCAATACCTCTCCCAGATTCAATGCCACATTCGAGCCTGAAATGAGGCCTGTTCCAGGCCGCGGACGCCCCGATGGCGCACATACGAAAGGCAGTTCGGAGTAGGCATATTGTATCTGCGTATTATCACTGTACACTTTGTTCACAAACAATGGGATTGCTTCGCCTTCCGAATACGACTTGATCGACCACCCTTGTCGCAATTAGCACTCCTGCTTCGTCAACAGCGTGCTGGACCTTTCGAGCTTACCGGGGATGTAGAAGGCATTCGTGAGTCGTAGGCCAAGCAGCAGCAATGCCGTTAGGCTTATCCTGTAATCGGAAGCCATAGTGTGTGCGTGTGTGCGGGTGGGTGGGTTGGTGGGTGAGTACGTGTCCTTCAAACTTCCTACTGGCCCAGCAGTAGTATACAGCAGCTCCTCAATGTCCCCTCGGAGCAATAGAGCGGGCCTCGCACAGGTTTCGGTTGTGTTGCTGCAGTCCGGACGGTTGAGAACGATGCAGCTGCAACCTCCTCGATTTGGTGTCGCACACGTCGTCTTTCTCCACGCAAGCGAGTGGTAGCGGTCCGGAGGACCAAAGTCGAGTCAATCTGTACGTGCGGTTACCGTGAAGAACAGCAGCGTATTCAGCCCGCTGCGAATGGAATCGTCCAGAAGACGAAGCAGCTGGAGCAGTGGAAGAAGGGGATGCGTGCAAGTGGTGTGAACACGGAGGTTGTGGGCAGGAAGATGTGTGGCGTGCGTGATTGGCCAGGGCGCCGGTGCAATGGCAGAAAGAGGAAAGCGCTGGACAAGGTTGTGAGTTTCTCCGATAAGATCATAGAATACTTCTTGTCGTCTCGACGAGCCGGCGGATACGTTCTGCTGGTCGTCAAGGCTGACTTCGAAAACGTCGATGAACTGGACTCTCAACAATTGATGAAGTGCAGTGCTGGAAGATGATGTTGTTGGTAGCGGTTGCAGTCTCTGGCTGACACACTGCCTCCCCGCCCTCACCGGCAAGAACTTGGAAGACTTACGCGTCCTGCTAAATTTGTCTGTTACACTCGGATCTCTTACACAGCTCGGGCGTATTTGTGCCACGATCTCGATCCCCGCATGGCCATGCCCACGGGTGAATGTGGCAGGCTCCATCGTCCTGAAACGGCACGTGTGCATGACACTGCAACGGCTTCTACACTTTAAGAGAAACAGTCGGTGATTTCAGCACATGCAGGTGGCGACGTGGTGGTAGGGGAAACGTTCTGAAAGGAGGTGCCCCAAAAGGGCGGCCTTTACGTCCTCGGACGCAGTAGGTTGAATGTAGGAGGTAAAGGTAAGGTAGGTAGGGACATGTAGGTACAGGTAGTAAGGTAGGTAGGGAAGCAGTCGGGTAGAATATCACAACATGTCTTCCCATGATCACTACATGTACCTACCTACCCAGGTGTACAAGTACCTGTGCCTCGGTACATACGAGGAGGTATGTTCCTGTACCACCTACCTCCTTATACACGCGCAAGCAACAAGAATTACATAACAATGATGATAGGTACGTCGACAATGGACTGCTGAGCTGGTTTGCAATGGGACTTGGGACCACATGGGACGGTGTTGCACTCCGCGCCCCTGTGATTGGAGGGAATAGAGGCTATTCCCGCCCGATGGCCAGCTGCATTCGCTGATGTCAACCATCGATACCATTGCCATTGCTGTGTGAGAATCTCTTCGAAATAATACCTACCTACCTTAGCCTTCTTGCATCTCAGTGCATCCTCGCCTCCCACCAACCTCACAAACATCGCAGCAATGTCCTCAGCACGTTCTGTCATGCGCGCCAGCCGACTGGTCCTGCGCTCGACCGCCAGGCCATTCTCCTCCACCACCACCAGGTTCGCGGTGCCAATCAACGAACGCGGCAACGACACAGCAGCCGAGTACCGCAGAATCATGAAGTCGAAGCCGCTCAACCCTCATATGACGAACTCCACTTCGACCATCGCCAACGAGATGCCCAACATCGGCGAAGACGCTGCTCCACCCGAGCTCCTCACCAGCGTGGATGGTAACTTCGTGCCAAAGGACTCCAAGCCGGAGAACACCGAAAGGATGACTGGCGGTACTCAGAAGGGCGCACCCGACTCTGGTGTCAATGCAGGCCTTGAAGTAGGTGAAATCGAGGGCGGCTCGTTCAAAGTGGAACCTCTTCGTCGCACAGGCGAAGACATCAACACCATGCGCGCCCGTCTCGTTTGTAAGCTTGCTCGACACCGAAAAGGTCGCGTTGCTGACGCTGATTTCCCTGCCTATAGATCAAAGCCGGAAAAGAGGCACATTAGAGTCCGACCTCCTTCTATCCACCTTTGCAGATGAGAACCTCGGAACCATGTCAGCGAAGCAGCTGCAACAATATGATCTCTTCCTCGACGAGAATGACTGGGATATCTACTACTGGGTGACCCAAGAGCCTACACCAACATCGATGGCATATGCAGAGGGTGCTGGGCCCGGTCTGGCTTCACCTGAAGCACAGGGAAAAGATGCGAACAAGTCTGATAACTCAAAGGGCACGGTTGTGCGCCAGCCTGGTACGGGTGAATGGGCGCAGACTGTTGGAACTTTCAAGCCTGCGTACAGACCCGTTCCTCAAAGGTGGAAGAATAGCGAAATTCTCTCTATGTTACGAAAGCATGTTGTGGATCGAAGCGCAGGAGGTGTGCTTGATCATGGAAAGGTGGATTTCTCGAAGACCAGTGAACGAAAAGGCGGTGGACTGGGATTTATGCCTGAGTTGAAGAACTTTGATCAGTAAGCCGGGCATGTCGGGTTGTACAGATAGAGTGATATATGTATACCTTAGGTAGATCAAAAAGAGCAGGTGTTTGAGGAGAACAAGGACACCACATATCAGCATTAATACCAGGTAAAGTACAGGTACGTGAGCAGTTCTTTCTTCTGCTTTTCTGCACTGTTCACACCAAGCGAGCTCGAAGGCGGTTCCCACAGGACAACGAAAACATAAACTGACGAATACCTAGGTATGGTAGGTGTGCTCGATTTCTATTGTCTCCGCGGCCTGCTTATACTTCATGGCACCAGATATGCGGACAGACACGATATATGCCCGAGGATTTCTTTGACGTGAGGTGAGGGCATCCCTTCTTGCACAAGAGCTGGAAAACGTCTACCTGCCTTGACTAAGGTGCGCTCCTGCACTTTCCCCATTTCCTCCATGCCTGCTACATTGCATAGAGATACCTCAGTTGCTCTCGTTCTTCCGATGACACGATCTTCTTTATCTCGACATCATCTATTCTTCTGACTCGGGTCAACCCCATCACGATCACCTCAGTATCAACACGTCGACTTCTCAGCAACATACATAATACACACGGCGCATGGCCGACGTGCCCGCCCCTGCTCCAAGCGAAGTTGTCAAACCCTCGCAAGTCTCAGCATCAGCGCCAACAGAAGAAGTCATTACACTTATCGAAGCACCTCCACAACCTGCCGTTGCACCAACCGAGATCGTCAAAGTCATCGAATCACCTTCACAGCCCGTCGTCGAACCAAGCCAGATCATCAAACTCGTCGAAACGCCCGCACAGCCTGCCGCTGATTCAAGCCAGATCATTGAGCTCGTTGAAGCGCCTTCACAGCCTGTCGTCGAACACCAAAAGGAGCGAGTGGTAGAGGTCATCAGGGTAATTGAGGTTATCGAAGGAAGTGAGCCTGCTGCAAAATCCACACCAACTGTCAGCCAACCACCACCACCACCAGTAGCTCCTGCAAGCCCAGCGGTCGTCCAACGAGTGGGGGTCACACCAGTCGACGTAACCCCGATCGAGCATACCGTTATCGCAGAGAAGAAGGACGAGGCAGCACCACCACCCCCACCGGTCGTTGAGAAATTCTTCGAGAAGATCATCGAAGTTCAGCCAGTCGCAACTGTCCCCGCGGAGCCGGTCATCATAAAAGAGAAGAAAGTTGAGGAGGTAGTTCAGCAACCAGCATCAGCCCCAGCGATCCCCGAGAAAGTTGAAGCTGCACCTGTCGTGGTGGTCCCTGTTGAGCCCACGCCTGTCATGGCAACAGAGAAAAAGGCTGAACCAGCTCCTGCCGCACCAGTGGTCATCGCCCCAGTCGAAGCTACTCCAGTTCCAGTACCTGCACCTATGGCTGAGCCAGAGAAGAAGGTCGAACAGGCAGTTGTCGTCCCCGAGAAAAAGCCCGAGGAAGTCGTCGCAGCTCCTGTCACGACCGTGGAACGAGTTGGAGTCACGCCAGTTGCCGTGGTCCCTGTCGAACCTGCGCCTGTTGCCACGCCCGAGAAAAAGGTTGTGAAAGAGATCACAGTCGTGAAGGAGAAAGACTTTGTACCTCCACCAAAGGAGCCGGAAGCCGCGAGCAAGGCTCCTTCAAAGAAATCGTTTCGTTTGAGGCTGAAGTCCCGGAGCGCGAAGTGGAAGTTTATGGTCCTGGGGTGGTTCGCTGTGATGAAGATGAAAAAGAAGGCCAAGGCAGTCTGAGTGGCTGTGGAGCGTGGCTGGGAAGCGCCCACTGCCTGACACTAGAGTACCTTTTCTGCGCTCCTGCGATGTTGCTGCTGATACCTGAGCATTGAAATTGGAAACGGAGTTACCCTTACTTGGCCTTGTGATCTTGAACTTTGGACCATACTTGATTCGACTATGGCCAGTTGTCAACTACAGGTACCTGAGGTAGCTCCCTCCTCTTCCAGGATGGGTACCGAGTACCTACTTGCTCTGTACACACTGTGCTTTGGTCACAGTATCCGAGTCTGTGTGCTATTTGCAGAGAGATGCCTCACTGACTCTTCCGCTGGAATGATGAAAGGTGTGCTTGCTTGTCTTTTTGCAATCCGTGACTCTGTGAATGTCTCAATTGTGTACAATACAAAGCGAGCACTCCATGCTGCACAACACTTCCTTTGGCCGAGGATGAATCGGGCCAAGTGTCATTTTCATTTCACATCATCGTTCTCTAAATCAAGTGTTTGCTTCGGAAATATGCCCTCAGATACACGATCTGCCACACTCCCAGTGCAAATAGCATGCCCATGGTTCCGATGGCGAACCATTTGACTCGCTCATTTGTACTCTCATTCGTATCACGTAATTTCATCTCTCTTACTCTCAAATACTCCAACTCATCCACGACCTCCTTTGCGACTTCGCTGATTCGTCGCAGTTCTGCTTCGACAGGTTTCAGTTTCTCGCCGGCTTGGATCGCGGACCAGTCTTTGGCATCGGCGCCTATGTCGATGTCGAGTTCTACATTTCGTGTGGCTTCGGCCGAAGTGCGGTGGTTCAGGATGTTCTCAAAGCATACGTCGAAGGCGCTGTCGGCGTGGGAGGTAAATGCATAGCGGTTCTCGCCAACGACGTCGCGAGGGCGCGCGTAGTCGTTTCCTACTGCGTCTTTGATCTAGAGAGGTTGTGTTAGTCCTGGACGACAGTTTCATAGGAAGGGAGGACGTGAACGCACGTGCATGTTCAAGGTCTGGCCATCGCCTTTGCTGCCACTGATGGTTGCGGTGACCACGACCAGTTGGTCTTTGGCGACAAAGTTGCGGATGCAGCGCTCTTTCGAAGCTGATTCATGGCCAAGATGTGCTTGGATCTCGAACTTCAAGGCCGAGACGAGCGGAAGCAGAAATGCCAGACAGAGCTTGAGGGCGAAAAGCAATGCCATGGCGGCGATAGCGTCCGATCCAAAGAGAAGAGAAGGGAAGAATAGATGGAAGAGCGAGCAATGGAATAGCAGAAAGGCAGAAGGCGGAAGTCGATCGAATTGGAGACGTGGAAAGTCTAGAGGTAGGACCGGGGAAGTCGCGACAGGCCCCTGTCACATCAAGGGTCATGCATGCCAAGAAATCATGTCCGTCCACCTCAACTCTTCCTCTTCCTCTTCCTCTTCCTCTTCCTCTTCTGCTTCTTCTTCCTCCTCGGACACTCCGCATCTTCGCATCTCCTCTTCCTCCATCTGCAGCTCCACTCCCTCAGCTGCAAAGCCAGTCTGCAAAAGAAATGTCAAATGGGCCTACAATGGAGCGGTCGTTGACCACAAGCCACGCGGCCATTTCAGAGCCCTGAATAGCACCAATGCAAGAGAGTCTCGCACAAACGTCTCCAGTAAGCTAGATATATCAAAGACTCACTCGTTTATTCCCTCCATTCGATGAGAGACCGGCTGTTGCGATGATGAAACTCAAATACAAGGATCACGTACAGTGAACGTCTGACACTATGCATTCCACCGCCAGCCGGTAGGTAGCCAAATGGAATGCAAGCTTGTACAAAGCCATTCTCCTATTGGGCGTCACCAAAGATATCGTCGCACTTTGCAACGACCAATGTGATGGTCACTTGGACTACCGTGCGGAATGTCAGAGGGCTGGGAGGTGCGTTACAATAGCTATGTCCCGACGATGCGTTGCACTGTCACCCATTGCGGCAATTCCTTTCAGGAAGTAGAGTATACAGTCAACACACCACTGCCACCCCATTGAATCTTGCTCCAGCAAAGCTGTCGATTTCTCTGACCATCTCTACAATACATTACCATTAATTCTCGCTCGCCCTTGCCACGATCCCCGGCCACAGCGATGGCAATATCCAGCCATAAGAGCATGATCCATATGCGGCCACCCAACAAAGAACCGGAGTGGTCCAGCATATGCAACAATGTCTTTGAAGAATACCTCGATGATAACGACGCTTTCTTTGGCATCGAAAAGCGAGAAAGGAGCAGTTCAGACGACTCTGCCCAATTGTTCAACTTCTCTGGCTCGAGTGAACAAAGCGCGCAGACGGATGGAACCTCGCCAATTCCCGCATGGGATCCGGAAGAGTCGAGTGCTCCTCGAGCACAGCAGCCCAAGGCGAAGGTGCCTACGGGGTTTTGGCACAACAAGCTACGAGCGTTGGAACAGAACGCTGCAGATTGCGAGCGACAGCAGAAATTAAGGGCTGCGAAGTCTCATCCCGACTTCTTGAGCTTAGGAGGGTTCCCATCACCTCCAGCGATACCATCATCACCGAGTGGCCAATCATACTCTGCTCAAAGACAAGCGTCCCGTGGGCGTGGTAACGCTGCAAACGGAAACAAGACGCCCACACATCAGCGCAGTGTGTCCAATCTACGCGGAGTATCACGCGGGCGACCAGTGGGAGTCACGAAACCTCCTGCTACTGCTGCAGTCAACCCCAATGCCACTGTGCGTCCACGCAATGGTTCTCCGTCGAAGATGATGAACCCCTCGAGATACCGCGCCAAGGACCTCTGGGCAGAGCGCATGCTGCAAAGTCCAAAGAAGTTCGAACTCCGGTCGGAACAAGCTATCAACACATTCCCGGCCTCACCGCCGCACTCGGCCAGATCTGTACAAAACGTATTCGCTGGTTTCGGATCACCAGCGTATTCTGCCATTGCTGGTAGCGACGATCAGATCTCGCCGCTGGCCAGCACCTTTCAGAACTCTGCTCGCCTTCATACTCCACACCATTCGCCACTCTTGAGTCCTGGCAGCCATGCAGCGCCATCATACTTCGAGACGGCGCCGCCTCTGCCCGCCACTCTATATACCACGCAGACGATACCATTGAACGACACTGCTCCTTTGTATCCCGGGCGTGGCTCGTCACTGGCCGCCAATAAAATCCATGAGTTCGACTTCGGCTTCGATAGCTCTCCTGAGATGGATGATACATGGATTACCACATCAGCTACGTTTGCAGAACCTCCGCCCGCCGCATATTCCACCACAGCTCCCGTGTTCGACAATCAAGATCCGTTCAGCAATCTCGAGAGCGGGATTGAACGCAGTATGAACATCAACGCGCAGTCGCACGACCACAACCTCGGCCTTGGCATCAGCTGTGATTCCAATGGCAATTACACCACGATTCCGGGAAATGCCATCCATTATTCTTCGGTTCCACCATCGATAGGTCCATACTATGTCCCATCACTCCCCAATGGACTACCCAGCACGCCCTCGCATCGTCTCAACGGACTGCCCAGTGCTTCGTTTCGCCAGATGAACAACCATGCACCACCACAGACACCTCATCGCCAACGAGGTTCGCTGGACCGCTCACCTTCCCCAACGTATCCGGCCACCGAGTCTCGCTCACGCCAAGCTTCGGGGTCTCGTCGGAGATCACAGCATCGCAGAACAAAATCTGCAAGCACAACACCTCGCCAACACGGGGGCGACAGAGGAGGAGGAGGAGGAAGTGGTGCCGGTGGGGGTGCCGGTGGTGGCGGCTTCGTGAACTTCACACCCGGCGATGCGGGAAAGATTCTCAACGGGGTCGCACCGTCTGGTAGCTCAAAGACGAAAGCTCGAAGGGAAAAGGAAGCGGCGGACAAGAGACGAAAGCTGAGTCAGGCGGCTATGCAGGCTGTCATTGACGCCGGAGGGGATGTGGAGAGTTTGCAGCGATTGGTCATAGAGCGATGATGATGATATCTAGGTAGATAGATATATACGTTACGCTCGAATTGTTGAGTACAAATAATACCTAATCATGGTGGAGCGTTTTGGGAACCATTTTCATGGTCTACCAAGGTAATCATCAATCAATCAATCAATCAATCAATCAATCAATCAATCAATCAATCAATCAATCAATCAATCAATCAATCAATCAATCAATCAATCAATCAATCATCCTAATCATCATCATCCTCCTCCTCAGCAGCCTCATTCCTCTGTCGTGCCTTATTCAAGGTATCCTTCAAACTACCCAAGAAATCCGTCGTCGCCTCATGCACTTTTCCCAAATCCGAGATCCTCAACCTCGCGTCTCCGGTGCTTCCATTCCTCCCTCGCTCCTTCGCAAGCGCCAGCGCCGCCGAGACAATATTCCGAATCTGTCTCCCATTCATCTCATTGCGACGACAGAGCGTCTTGTTAATATCCTTGTACATGATCTCGCGATCGCCCTTGATGAAGGCGTCGGGGATTTTATCGAGGAGATTGCGATAAATGGCAGCTTTCTGTGCCTGCGAGAGGCGTTTGTATTGAATGGCCAAATGCATGCGCGATTGCACGGCGACGTCGATGGATCGGATGCGGTTAGTGGTGAGGAAGATGATGCCTTCGTAGTATTCCAGACTTCGCAAGAGGACGGACACGAGCATGTTGCGTTCGGGATTGTCGGTGCGGACACGTTCTTCGAGAAAGACATCGGCTTCATCGATGAGGAGAATGGCACCCCACCGCGCGGCAATGGCGAAGAAGATGTTGAGCCGCGACTCGGCGTTGGCTGCTTTGGTTCCGACCTCAGCGACGGAGACGACGAGGAGAGGTCTTCCGGTGGCGAGGGCGATGGTTTCTGCCGTCAACGTCTTTCCCACTCCGGGAGGACCATGCAGCAAGATGGCCAGCCCTTTGCCTTTGCCTTCAATGACGTCGAGGGATTTGGGGATGGCACTCTCTCCATCTTGCTGGCGAGTAGCAGAATCCGTGTGTCGCGAGGATTGGTGGCTGTTGACAAATGCTAAGAGCATTTGCTTGTACTTTTCCTCCAGCTGTAGCTGATTCTGAAAGTAGTTCCTTCGTGTATCTCCTTCTGTAGAAATTTCAGTACACGCTGTCACTCGGAACTGCGCCCATGTTTTGACTTTGAGCGCGTAGCCAAGCACACGGGGTGGGCACATCATCAGACGATGCTCGACATCCCCATTTTTGCCATCTTTCTGTGCAAAGAGAGTGTAGTTCTTGAGAGCGGATGTTGTGCCGGCAGATTGCTTGTGCCAGCGTATGATGGGAGATCGCAGGCATGCGTTACTAGATGAATGATCAGCACAAGGTCATCACTGGCTGTTTTCTAAGGAATGGACCTACCAAGTACAATCATACTCCGTGTAGGGCTTCACTTCGCGCTCGCCGAGTGGCGGCTCCGGGCCAGATGCAGAGACATCGTCTTGTGCTCGCAGGAACGAGAAGGCATCAACGATGACCTGTCCCAGATACTCCTTTCTGGAGGAGCCTGAGCCACCAGTCTCCTCCATGCCGCTGAACGTGGATGTGGTGTCATCGTCTGCGTCTCGGGAGGCGAGCATTTGTGCTCTGGCAGCCTGGGATTGCTTCACTGTCAGGATTGATCCTTTGTAATCGTGCTGATACTTTTCCGGTCGACACATGTGCCAGAATCTCTCGCCTCTCTGGAGCAGGTCTTGCCGCAAGCCTTGCTGGTTCGAATGGTATTGCAGTGGATACACCTCAAGAGCGTCAATTTGCATTTCCTTCTTGTCAGACTGCTCGGTATTCTTCTTAATCACAAAGGTGTACTCAAAAGGTCCAAAATTGTTGCCATCCCAGTCGAGGCCTATGCAATGTACTCGGAGTTCCTTGCCCGGTCCTTTGATCTCTCCGGTCGGGGGCGTTGTGCAGCTTCTAACTTCCAGTATATGCATATCGTCCAAGAAGGTCTTGGCACAGACTTTGGTGCCTGGCGCAAACAATGTCCAAAGATACTCGAATGGGAGAGCGCCTTTGGGCAAGTATGTGTCCCGTGCCTTGAAATAGGTGTCTGTCTGTGTCTGTCGGACAAGTCCCAGGAGCTGCTTGAGATCTTCCCTGGCCAAGGCCTTTTCCTCGCTATCGCCCTCGGCTGGTTTGCAGGCTGCTTCAAACTCGGTCCAATTCCACAGGAAGTCTGTAAATGGGCTGGTCAAGGTCAAGGGCTCGGAGTCAGATGTGGTTTCCTCTCGGGCAGTGAAAGAGGCTGCATAGTAAATGCGTTTCAATTCTGGCGACGTGATCTCGATCTCGTGATAGCTGACCTTTTTTGGGTTGTGCTCCTGCATGTAACGGCGAAAGATCGTAGGCTCAAATTTATCTGTCCCGCTCTTGGCCTTGTCAGTATCTTTGGCATCATCACCAGTCTTGGCCTTGTCCGTATCAGTAGCGTCGTCGGCAGCTTTGATGTCCTGAGCAGACTTGGCCGGTTCCGTGTCTTCGTCGTCGTAGGCCGAATCGTCATCATTCCACTTGAGAAACATTAGCACATTCTGCCCAAAGTTCACCATGCTATTACATACACGAGCCGTGAGATCTCGCAAGCGGGGAGGCGCAGCGGCCTTTTCGGACGTCTCCGCGTTTTCTCGATCGTCCTTTGTTGCTTTCGTGTCCTGTGCACATGATCAGTGGAAAGCCAATTCAACAGTGCTCGGAAGTGTCACCGCATCTCTCGTCTGATCGGGTTTCCTCTCCTCCTCGTCTCCCTCCTCGTCAGATTCTTCAGTCTGACCAGTAGCAGTGACAGACCGCATCTCATCGTCAGACACATCCACAAGCTCTTCAAGCTGCGCAATGCGAAGCTCAAGCAAACGAATGTATCGTTGCTCCAGATCCCCCTTGGTCTTTAACGCGACTTTTTGGACTTCGCTTATCTGGGCCGGCAGTTTTTCATCGTTGGTAGAGACTGTCTCGTTGGATGGGGCTCCTGTCCCTTCTAGAGACGGAGCTGCTTCATCTAGAATGATCTGATCTCCTTCACCGGTAAGGACCTCCTTCTTAGGGGCCACGGTCGCCTTTCGCCAGTGATTAGTGAGAGCTGGTGAATTCCCGAACTCCCGAAAGGGAAACTCACCTCGCTATCCTTGGCAACTTCCATGATCGAACAGGTTGCGGTAAGCAGTGATTATGATGCTGTCAAGATTCTTGTATACAAATAACGATCCGCCGCCGAAGAGCATGCTCACGATTATGACCGGTAGATTCCCCCCTCTCACAAGACGAGGCTCATATTCCAAGTGCCCATCCTCCTCGGCCTGCGCCCCTCATCAGGATGGACTTTCGCTCTATCGGCGAGTTCGCAGTTGAGCTCTGGCCCACGCCATCGCCGCCTCCGAGATGCGTACATGCGCCAACAGCGAGGAGATCAAACAAGAATCAGCACGCATCAATTTCTTTAGACGCAACGATTGTCTAGTTTGGGTTGTCAGCCGCTAGCGCGCTTCCTGCATGCATATTTGACAGCATTTACCTCCTAGTACGTGCTCAGCTGCACTACAACCCGCCTGGAAGCCATGATAGAGCGGCAACAACGGCACCGATGCGGATCCATATAGAGTAGAGACACACCAGATACACCTGGCCGAACGGTCTAGGCGTGGGCGCTGATGAACGTGCAGACGGGAAGCTCCGATATGTAGGGAGGTAGCTCAGCATGCACGTCCTGAAGCGATGTCGTAGAGGATCTAGCTCTAATCATTCTCAGCCGCACAGATCCATATAACTTGGAAACATTGTAGTAGTATCTTCTACGGCTCGCTTGCCAAAAATAGTCTAGTAACGACCTATACGGAATCGGTAGTATTTGCTATAGAGTCGTAAAGTGTAGTAGGATAGCCTAGCTCCGAGGACAGTTCTTTATACTATCCTTGGGGTTATACCGACTACGCTGAATTCCTAGGCCTACATTCCTAGTTCAGGTATATCGTTAGCAATGGCTCCGCTTTGGTTTGCAAATCCAGTGTCTACCAGACGGTAAGAGAGACATAGAATCCACTCCTGTACCGAGGCTAAGCACTCTTCAGCCTTGTTACGCAGGTAGATAATCTCTTATGCGACAAAGAGGACTGGGCGGTCTCTGTGGCTGATGTGCCATCCGATACCAAAGCTGGCCGAACCGCAAGACGGAATGCTTTGGTCATATACAAATGCACGCAGCACGATCTCCAGTCCCAAATCGATGCGTTGAGAGAGGCTCCAGGCTTTGATCTGACCTCTCAAGCGCGAGATTCCATGGAGATGGCGGGCTTGGCCAAGATCAAGTGGTTGAGCGACCGGAAGAGTTTGTCTTCGCGCAAAACTTGTGCGGCATTCCAAGCCAGTATGTCAAGCTTCTCGCAGTTCTTGGACAACTTCTCAGGGATTGCTGAGATAGCCAAATCTGCCGACCAGCAATGTGGTGGCCTGGCCTTTGGCACTCTATCTCTAATGCTCAGTATCTTTGTGCATAAGACCCAGCGAGAGCAAGCTCTGGATGAAGGGTTTGCAGAGCTCGGTCTGGCTTTGCCACGACTTCAAACTTTGCAGAATCTCCGTCAAGAAGGCATGAAGGATGATCTAGTGAGCTTTGAGCGACTCGAAGCTCTCATCATGACGACGTTCTGCCAGATTATCAAGTTGGCGCGGGAGACCGCAGAGTACTATAGTTCCAAGTCCCGCAGGATCAAAGATGCAATGTTGCCTGAGCAGAAAAAGAATGCCAATCTGATCGATGCTCGGAATACCCTATGCGAGATCCGGAACGAATGTGATATTCTGATGTTGACAAGAATCACCACCTTGCACCAGAAGCTCGAGGCCATCAGCGTAGATGTGAGAAAGACGCGCGTGGAATCAGCCCATGCAGGGTCTCAGTTAAGGCGCGCAAGGGAATCTTCTGACACCAGCCATCTTGCAGAGCTGAGGCAGATTCTCGGAGTACAAGAGCTATCGGCAAACGTCAATGTGAAGAAGTACAAGTCGCTCCTGGCCAGTGCATTCTTTTCGGGCAGCGCTCTTCGTTCCAAGTACTGCCGTCCCAAGAAGATCTCGATGGAACTGCTGAGAGGAGAGGGAGAGTTCGACAAGTGGTGGGCGAGTTCCAAGTCCTGTCTTCTTTTAGCGGGTGGAAGTAATTTTGTGGACGATCATTCATCGGGCTCTCTGAATTGGTTGTCGTACGGCGCCATACTCGCCATCGAGGAGCTTCGCCTGCAAGACCGAAACGTTGCCTTCTTTCTGGCCCAGACGAGCTGGTCGGTCAATGAGCGAAAGCGTTGCACGATCCGGCAGATCATCGTGAATCTGATCTACCAGATCTCAGCCATGCATGACGACCTGCTCCGCAGCAAAATCGACAGGCTAAAAGCAGCAGTGCAGAGCGCAGCATGGAACGAGAATAACGGTGATGCTTTCTGGCTCAAAGCACAGCCGCTGCTACTAGAGATTTTCTCGACTTTTTCGTGCGAGGAGGAGATCTTTATTGTCGTAGATCGCCTGGATCAATGCGCCTGGAGCGAGGATGAGGACGAGGACGAGGAAGACGAGGACGATTCCTCCCCCTCATCCTCATCCTCGTACTCTTCCCCCACAGGACTGGACATGTGCCATGCCATTGAGGAACTACTCCATATCGCAGCCGAAGCACACTGCCACGTCAAGATCCTGTTGACCATGGACACCGCTTCGTCCCAGAAAGTGGCGCGGGGGAGGAGCAGGATGTCCAAGAAAGAGCGTAAAGTGCTGCTGTTGAAGGCAGAATGGTGTCAGGCCACAGACGAGGGCCGATCCGATGAGTGAAGAAGAAGGAGAAGGAGAAGAAGAGGCTGAGAGAGTGGAACATATGTTCGTTCTCTTGGCACGGTGTTCGGTCCGTTACGGTCGGCCAAAGCGGCCAACCGCCATCCGTCACCCCCGACGTATTCTCATACTAAATACACTTCTCTATACTACAACGTCTACTTACTACTACCCTATAAAACCTACCTTCCTACCTTCCTACCTACCTACCTTCCTACCTACCTACCTTCCTACCTACCTACCTATCTACCTACCTACCTACCTATCTATCTACCTACCTACCTACCTATCTATTCCTATAGGCTACCTTACCTAAAGTTTAGAAGAGAAGGAGAAGGAGGATAAGGAGAAGGAGGAGAAGGAGGCCTAGGAAGAAGAGGCCTAGGAAGAAGAGGCCTAGGAAGAAGAGGCCTAGGAAGAAGAGGC
>NW_016017385.1:45579-74824 GCF_000320565.1 Sphaerulina musiva SO2202
CTAGGCCTCCTCTTCCTAGGCCTCCTCTTCCTAGGCCTCCTCTTCCTAGGCCTCCTCTTCTCTCTAGGCTTCCTCTTCTTCTTATCTTTCTCTTCTAAATTTTAGGTAAGGTAGCCTATTAGGATAGATAGGTAGGTAGGTAGGAAGGTAGGAAGGTAGGAAGGTAGGTTTTATAGGGTAGTAGTAAGTAGACGTTGTAGTATAGAGAAGTGTATTTAGTATAAGAATACGTCGGGGGTGACGGATGGCGGTTGGCCGCTTTGGCCGACCGTCGTCCGTTCTATTACGGAGGCCCAAAGTGGCCAGCCGCTATACGTTACCCCCGGCTTTCTTTGGCTTTATCTTCGTACTACTACTTCTACCTTTCTACTACCCTATAAAACCTACCTTCCTACCTTCCTACCTACCTACCTACCTACCTACCTACCTATTCCTATAGGCTACCTTATCTAAAATTAAGAAGAGGAGGCCTAGGAAGAAGAGGAAGCCTAGAGAGAAGAGGAGGCCTAGGAAGAGGAGGCCTAGGAAGAAGAGGCCTAGGGAGAAGAGTAGGCCTAGGAAGAAGAGGAATAGGAAGAAGAGGATACCTAGGAAAAAGAGGCCTAAGAAGAAGAGACCTAGGAAGAAGAAGCGGCCTATAGAGAAGAGAAGGCCTAGAAAGAGAAGGCCTAGGAAGAAGAAAAGGCCTAGAAAGAAGAGGCCTAGGAAGAAGAGGAAGCCTAGAAAGAAGAGGAAGCCTAGAGATAAGAGAAGGCCTAGGAAGAGGAGGTCTAGGAAGAAGAGGCCTAAGAAGAAAAGGAGGCCTAAGAAGAAGAGGAGGTCTAAAGAGAAGAGAAGGCCTAGAAAGAGAAGGCCTAGGAAGAAGAGGAAGCCTAAAGATAAGAGGAAGCCTAGAGAGAAGAGAAAGCCTAGAAAGAGAAGGCCTAGAAAGAGGAGGCCTAGGAAAAGGAGGCCTAGGAAGAAGAAGAGGCCTAGGAAGAAGAGGAAGCCTAGAGAGAAGAGGAGGCCTAGAAAGAGGAGACCTAGGAAGAGGAGGCCTAGGAAAAGGAGGCCTAGGAAGAAGAAGAAGCCTAAGAAGAAGAGGAAGCCTAGGGAGAAGAGGAAGCCTAGGAAGAGGAGGCCTAGGAAGAGGAGGCCTAGGAATAAGAGGCCTAGGGAGAAGAGGCCTAAGGAGAAGAGGAAGCCTAAGGAGAAGAGGAGGCCTAGAGAGAAGAGGCCTAGGAAGAGGAGGCCTAGGAAGAAGAGGCCTAGGAAGAAGAGATAGAGAGAAGAGACGAAAAAGACAAGGGAAATAAGAGACGAGAGACGAGAGATAGAAGAGACTTAGGGTTAGGGTTAGAGTTATAAAAGATAAGATAAAAGGAATAACGAGACTTTCTAACGAGACTTTATAATAAGAGGAATAAGAAGAATAATAATAATAATAAGAGGAATAAGAAGATATTCTATAGGCCTATATAGTAGTAGTAGTACGGAATTAGCTAATTTTCTATATATATTATATTATATATATATATATATTTGTATTCTATCTCTCTCTATCTCTTCTTCCTAGGCCTCTTCTCTCTAGGCCTCCTCTTTTCTCTAAGCCTCTTCTTTCTAGGCCTCCTCTTCTTCCTAGGCCTCCTCTTTCTAGGCCTCCTCTTCCTAGGCCTTCTCTTATCTCTAGGCTTCCTCTTCTTTCTAGGCCTCTTCTTCCTAGGCCTCCTCTTCTTCCTAGGCCTCCTCTTTCTAGGCCTTCTCTTCTCCCTAGGCCTCTTCTTCCTAGGCCTCTTCTTCCTAGGCTTCCTCTTCTCTCTAGGCCTCTTCTTCCTAGGCCTCCTCTTCCTAGGCCTCCTCTTCCTAGGCCTCCTCCTTCTAGGCTTCCTCTTCTCCCTAGGTCTCCTCTTCTCCTTAGGCTTCCTTCTCTCTTTAGGCTTCCTCTTCTTCCTAGGCTTCCTCTTCTTCCTAGGCTTCCTCTTTTTCCTAGGCTTCCTTTTCTCTCTAGGCCTCTTCTTTCTAGGCTTCTTCTTCCTAGGCCTCCTCTTCTTAGGCCTCTTCTCCCTAGGCCTCCTCTTCTCCTTAGGCTTCCTTCTTTCCCTAGGCTTCCTCTTCTTCCTAGGGCTCCTTTTCCTAGGCCTCCTCTTTCTAGGCCTTCTCCTTCTAGGCTTCCTCTTCTCCCTAGGCCTCCTCTTCTCCTTAGGCTTCCTCCTCTCTCTAGGCTTCCTCTTCTTCCTAGGCTTCCTCTTCTTCCTAGGCTTCCTCTTCTTTCTAGGCTTCCTTTTCTCCCTAGGCCTCTTCTCTCTAGGCTTCTTCTTCCTAGGCCTCCTCTTCCTAGGCCTCTTCTCCCTAGGCCTCCTCTTCTCCTTAGGCTTCCTTCTCTCTCTAGGCTTCTTCTTCTTCCTAGGGCTCCTTTTCCTAGGCCTCCTCTTTCTAGGCCTTCTCCTTCTAGGCCTCCTCTTCTTTCTAGGCTTCCTCTTCTTTCTAGGCTTCCTCTTCTCTCTAGGCCTCTTCTCTCTAGGCCTCTTCTCTCTAGGCCTTCTCTTCTTCCTAGACCTCTTCTTCCTAGGCTTTCTCTTCTCTCTAGGCCTCCTCTTCTTTCTAGGCCTCTTTTTCCTAGGCCTTCTCTTATCTTTAGGCTTCCTCTTCTTCCTAGGCCTCCTCTTCTCCTTAGGCCTTCTCTTCCTAGGCCTCCTCTTCTCTCTAGGCCTCTTCCTTCTAGGCCTCCTCTTCTCTCTAGGCCTCTTCTTCTTAGGCTTCCTTTTCTTCCTAGGCCTTCTCTTCTTCCTAGGCCTCCTCTTCTTTCTAGGCCTCTTCTCCCTAGGCTTTCTCTTCTTTCTAGGCCTCTTCTTCCTAGGCCTCTTCTCTCTAGGCCTCCTCTTCTCTCTAGGCCTTCTCTTCTTTCTAAGCTTTCTCTTCTTCTTATCTTTCTTTTCTAAACTATAGGTAAGGTAGCGACGGATACGGCGATAACGGCGAGGTAGGTAGCGAGCGTATAGCGAGTATATGTAGTAGTATATAGTAGGTAGAAAGGTAGAAGTAGTAGGAAGTTAAAGCCAAAGAAAGCCGGGGGTGAAGTATAGCGGCTGGCCACTCTGGGCTTCCGTCTTCCATCCCCTCCATCGACGTCATGCAATCGTGTCAATAGGCACCACCTCCACTCGACGTCCACTGCACCGCTACATGTACCTACCTTACATATACATCCTATAGACAATCTGATGCAGCTCATATCCTCAACATCAATCTCCCTCCCCCTCCTCCTGATCCTCGCCTCTTGCTTCTTCACCACCTTCACTGCAGCAACTCAACGCCATCAGCAGGAACCTCTCTTGGATTCCCACCATCACCACCAAGACACCATGTCGAAATCTCTCAATGTCTTCAAGCAGCCTCTCACCCTCCATTCCACTTCTCCCATGACTGGTAAATACCACCACCACCACCACCACCTCTGGTATTATCGCGAACGTGCAAGCTACGGAAAATAATAACCATCTATCCGATCTAGGCTACCTCCGAAACGGCTACTGCGAAGTCCCCGGCTCCGACTACGGCAACCACGGCGTAGCAGCCGAAGTCACAGAAGAGTCTGTTCTTTCCCGATATCCATCCATCCATCCATCCCTTCACCCTCCACAAAAAAGCTGACCTTCCGCTCTGTTTTTCCATATTCACAGGTTCCTCGACTTCACAGCCTCACGCGGCAACGATTTACGCTCAATCAGCGGCATGAAAGGCGGCTGTAAATGGTGTTTGTGCGCATCTCGATGGCTCGAAGCCTTTGAAGCGCGAACCACGGCGAAAGCGGGCGATAAAGTTGTTCCCAAGGTGTGGTTGAATGCGACGAATCAAAAGGTGCTGGAGAAGATCAAGTTGGAGGATTTGAAGGGGTTTGCGGTGGATAAATCATAGGAAGCGTCGGAACGTTGAATGGATTGGTGGTAAGTGGACCAATGAAAATAAGAGAGGGGGAGGATAAGGGTGGACCAAGTGAGACACAGGACGAGACAGGACTGAAATGGGATATCAGGAAAATGGGAACCAGGAAAAACGTGAACTGGTGGGATATTGCAGAGTTGTCATGAGTATGGATGTACGATCTGGAAAAAGGAAGAATAAGAATAGGAAGAGGAAGAGGAAACGCAGTGCACTGCAGTGTATAATTCTCGCACCGTATGCGTCAATTCTAACAAACAACTACATGTATCTATACCTCCGCCAACGCCTCGCTATGAAATCACGTTGAGTGATGTACCAGATGTTCCACTGTGTCCCTGAGGGTATATGGCCGATGCGTAGACGCCGAGCACTTGCCCGCTGTGGTGAACCAGCGGGCATGGTATCAAGATAAAAAAAAGGACAAAAGCAACCCCTCCCCCGATGTACTCCCAAGTTTCCGTTACGTCAAACAGTCCCACGGCACCTGACAGGATCGGACAGCCTAGAAGAGACCATCAATCTCGCCCGTCTCGCCATCGAGATCCACATTGAGGTACCCAGGGGCTGTAGGCAGACCGGGAATCGTTTGGATATCTGCTGCAAGAGCATACAGGTAGCCAGCACCAGCTGCCATGCGAACATCTCGGATGGGGACCTCGAAGCCCGTTGGTGCACCCTTGAGCGCAGGGTCGTGGGAGATGGAGTACTGAGTCTTGGCAATGCAGATGGGCAGGTTGCCGTAACCTTGCTTGGTGTACGTGTCGACCTTCTTCTGAGCAATCTCCGAGAAGGACACCGACGCAGCACCGTACATCTTCTTAGCGATGGCTTCGATCCGCTCCTGGACGGAGCCCCCTTCGGTCTGGTAGAGGAGCTGGAACTCTTCTGGCTTGCTGTTCTCGGCGGCTTTGATGACTCCGTTTGCGAGGTCAACTGCACCCTTGCCACCCTCCGCCCAGTGGTTGGCCACAATGGCATCTTCAGCTCCGGCTTTGATAGCCTCCTCGCGGATGACTTGAGCTTCGGCCTCAGTGTCAGTCTCAAACTTGTTGATTGCGACAACCACCTTGACCCCGTATGACTTGGCATTCTCAATGTGCTTGGCCAAGTTGGTGCAGCCCTTTCGAAGGATGTCGACATTCTCCGTGCGGTAGACTTCGTCGAGCTGTGCACCGGCCTTGATCTCTGGACCGCCTCCGTGAACCTTGAGAGCACGAACAGTGGCGACAATGACGGCAACATCGGGTACAAGTCCGGATGCACGGCACTTGATGTTCATGAAACGCTCACCACCCATGGTGAAGTCGAATCCAGCCTCAGTGACCACGAAACCGACTTTTTCGTTATGTTCAGCAGCCTCGTCTGGCTCAGTACCAGCGAGCTTGAGCGCAATACGATCAGCAATGATCGAGCTGTTGCCGATGGAAATGTTCGCGAATGGACCGGCGTGCACGAACACGGGTGTGCCCTCCAATGTCTGCATAAGGTTGGGCTTCACGGCGTCCTTCATCAGAACGGCTAGGGCACCAGCAGCACCAATGTCATCAGCCGTGATTGGGTCACCTGCCTTGGAGGATGCAACGACCATGCGGCCTAGTCGCTCTCTCATGTCACTGAGATCTGTGGAAAGGGCAAGCACAGCCATGCACTCCGAGGCAACGGAAATGTCGAAGCCGGTCGCACGTGGTTCAGCCTTGCTTTCTGTGGGCGCTTGGCCCACTGTAATGCCCCGTAGGTGGCGATCATTGACATCGAGAACTCGGCGCCATGTAATGGTCTCCGTGTCGAAGTCCAGTCTGGCGAACCTTCTGACTTCCTCCTCAGTGAGGTCGTCTGGGTTGGTCTTATTGATGCCGAGCCTTTCCATTCGTCTAAGCATGCTAGGCAAGAACTCGCGCTTGCCCTTCTTCTTGGGCACAAGGCGGCTATACAGGGCCTTGTCGCCTTGCGTAGCCTCGTGGAACATCCTAGTATCGATGGCAGCAGCGAGTAAGTTATTCGCAGCAGTGATGGCGTGAATATCGCCAGTCAAGTGCAGGTTGAATTCATCCATGGGAATCACTTGGCTGTAGCCACCACCTGCAGCGCCACCCTTGATACCAAAGGTGGGGCCTTGCGAGGGCTGACGAACATTGGCAAATGCAATTCGTCCCAGCTGGCCAGCGAGGGCTTGTGTCAGGCCGATCGTGGTGGTACTCTTTCCCTCGCCAAGAGGCGTTGGGGTTATACCAGCGACCAAGATGTAGCGACCGTTCTTGCGGTGCTCCAGACGCTTCAAGACATCGAGAGAAACCTTGGCCTTGTAGTGGCCATATGGCTCAAGCTCGTGTGGTGCGACACCAATCTCGGAAGCAACCTTGCCAATGAGCTTGGGGTGCTGTGCTCTTGATACAGCAATGTCAGACGGCACTGGCTGCTGGAGCTTGAGTGGCAGAGGGGTGATGTGGCGGGACTTTTGTCTGTCAAAGTAGGTGTCTGCGGCACCGACCACGTTCGACAGCAGCATGGCAATGGTCATGGGCCCAACACCACCTGGCACTGGAGTGATCTGACTCGCCACCTCGACTGCACTGTCGTAGTCGACATCGCCGACCAGACGCTGTCCGGACTTCTTCGTGTCATCGGGGATGGAGTTTGTGCCCACGTCAATCACGACGGCACCAGGCTTCAGCCACTCGCCCTTGACGAAATGTGGCTTGCCAATGGCTGCAATGACAATGTCTCCTGTCTTGACCACCTCTTTGAGATCAGCAGTCTTGGAGTGGCAAACAGTCACAGTCGCGTCTGCATTCCTGAGCAAGTAGCTGACTGGTGCGCCCACAATGTCTGATCTGCCAATCACGACGGCGTTCTTGCCTCTCACATCGACCCCACTCTCTTGTAGCAGCACCATGACACCTTTGGGAGTACATGGCACGAACAATGGCTTGCCGCCCTTCTTGGCGAGCTCTCCGATGTTGAGCGCTCCGAAACCATCCACGTCCTTGGCGTCGGCGACCGAAGAGGTGACTTCGTACTCGTCGATGTGCTTGGGCAATGGCAGCTGGACGAGGATGCCGTGGACGGAGGCGTCATTATTGTACTGCTCAATCTTCTCGAGCAGTTCGTACTGCGAGATGCTCTCGTCATAGTTGTCAATGGTGCATGAAATGTTTGCTTCTTCGGCGGCCTTCAGCTTCATGCGGACATAGGTCGAGCTGTCCTCGCGGCCGCCCACCTGAATAATTTTGAGGCTGGGCTTGTAGCGAGGGTTCTTGGCCTGCTTGTCGGCAATGTCCTTGGAGATGCGCTCGCGAATGGTCTGAGCAATGACCTTGCCATCGATCTTGGTGGCCGTCATGTTTGCGGAGGTCGAGGAGAAGGAGCGGACGCCTGCAGGCTCATGCGGTGTGCTGCGGCCGAGTTGGGACCTGTTATGCAGCGGGAGGAGGAGGAGGGTGTGGTGTGGTGGTGTGGCACAATGGGAAGACCAGGCTCGGGAGGATGTGCGAGAAAAAAGATGTTGGAGGCCACCAAATTTCAGCGAAGAAAGCCTGACGCGGGGCTGGAGGCGACCACCGGCACCGATCGTCGTTCGGCCAGCTGGAATTCGCATTTCGGGGAGGGGGGGCCTGAGGTGGTGATCAATGGAACGTATGCAGAGGGCGAAAAGAGTGACTGCGGTCTCGGTCTACAGAAACAGTTCCCAATGCGCCTGAAAACAATGCCTGAAACAATGTCCTCGCACTCGACTCGCTGGAGGAGTGAAATATCGAACTTTTTTTCCCGCTGTCCCCGTATCGATATTCTGTATGGAACACCACCCCCACGCTGGCTGACTAAGGCAGGCACGATTCAGCAATCTTGGCAACAATTCGAGCAGACAAGCAAGCATCCGCCCGCCGCTGAGAAGAACGAGAGAGAAGACAGACACCACCCACACACACTCAGACACACACTCACGCCACCATGAGACCCATCTTGTTGTCTGGTCACGAGCGTAAGTATCGCCTCAAACTGCTCGCGCTATGGTCCTTACTGACTCAAGTGACACGATGCAGGCGCGCTCACTCAGGTGAAATACTCGAAAGAAGGCGATCTCATTTTCTCCGTTTCCAAAGACCACGTCGTGTGCGGCTGGTACAGCACGAATGGCGAGCGATTCGGCGTATACAAGGGCCATCAGGGTGCCCTCTGGACTGTCGACGTCGACCCGACCACCACTCTCCTCGCTTCGGGAGGCGCAGACAACACGATACGGCTGTGGGAAGTGCGGACGGGCAAACTGCTGAAGACGTGGGAATTCGGAACCGCCATCAAGCGCGTTGAGTTCAACGAGGACGGTACACAGCTGCTGGGCGTGACGGAGAAGCGCGCGGGACAACTAAGCTCGATCCTGGTCTACGACATCAACCAGGACCCAGCGGGCGAACAGGCCAATGAATACAGCATGCGCATCGTCGTGGACGACATTCCCAAGGTCACAGTCGCCGGCTTCTCCTACATGACCAAGTTCATCATCGCAGGACACGAAGACGGCAGCGTGACACAATACGACGCAAAGGACGGTTCTGAGCTGAACCATGTCTTCCCTCACGAGGAGAACTCGCCAGTCACAGATTTGCAGTGGAGCTCGGATCGCACCTACTTCATCACGTCGTCAAAAGACAAAACCGCCAAGCTCATCGATGCGAAGACTCTAGATGTGCTCAAGACATATGTCGCAGATACGCCCCTCAACAGCGCCGCCATGACACCCGAGCCCACCAACTATGTCATTCTGGGAGGTGGACAAGCAGCGATGGACGTCACGACCACATCCGCCCGACAAGGAAAGTTCGAAGCCCGTTTTTACCACAAGATCTTCGAAGAGGAGGTGGGCAGAGTGAGAGGTCATTTCGGTCCTCTGAACTATGTTGCCGTCGACCCTTCCGGCAAGTCATACTGCAGTGGTGGTGAGGACGGATACGTTCGAGTACACCACTTCGACCCACCTTTCTTCGACTTCAAGTTTGAAGTGGAGCGAGAGCTGGAGCGAGAAGGGAGGATGTAAAGGAAGCGCATGTTCATGAGCGACGAAAGCTAGATGAAGGCGAAGGATGGCATAGCAAGGCGTTGTGGCGTAAGGTACGTCCGGTCGATCGACCGACATGAGGTCTGTGAAGTGCATCAAAGCGCTCGGAAACTAGACTCTTTGACGCCGAAAAGGTAGCCTATTCGAATGACACCAGCTCGCGGCTGTTTTGCAGCACTCCTCGCTCGTACGTGTATCCTTGTGAGCACCGGCCTCACCACGATCCAGGAACCTGCACGGCTTTGCTTTTGTCGAAATTTAGTGGACTGGGGGGGGTGAACGGAGATACTGCCTACTACCTTAGGCTGGAATACGATTCCCTCTCGGATGAGAATGGATGCATCTGAATATCGAAAAGTCGGCAAGGGACAATATTCTTTGATACACTTCTACATTGTCACAGCAAAGACGCCAAGATATCTGTCTTCGAGAGGTGTATGCGGGGTTGCAGATTCCACACGTCTATCTCCCACTTCTGCTCACCACCTGCACACTTATACATATTTCCTCATATAGCTAGCCTAGCTGGACAGAAAGCAATGAAAGAAGAAGAAGGAGAAGAAGGAGAACCACGACTACATCATCCTCCCAAATGGGTTCTCGTCACCAACGTCACCCCCGGCAGCTTAGCAGAAGCCTTCACACAATCATTCCGCACCCGCGGTTTCAATGTCATTGCCACATCTCCCACGTTGCATAAATCTTTTGAACATGTCATACCCACTACAATCGGCGGGCACGAAGGATTTCTGATTCGCGTTCATCTGGATCCCACACGTCCCGGATCCCTCACTTCGGCTGTGGAATTAGTGGCCGAATTGACGAATCATCATCTCTCTTTTCTCATCAACACCACCTCTCCTTCTCCTTCGCCTTTGCCTTCTGCTGCTGAAAATGAAAACGGAAATGAACATAAAACCGAAAGTGGACGTAATAGATACAATAGAAAAAACATCACCAGCCCACTCCTCGACCTCTCCATTCCCCACGCCAAACATTTTTACGACACACACATCTGGAGTCCCCTCGCCATCACCCAAGCCTTCTTCCCACTTCTCCACTCCACAGGAGGCGTCGTGGTGAATTTTAGCAGTATTGCTGGACTTGCAGGTTACAGTCGACCGTTTCAAGGGGTTTCATCGAGCTCTCATGCGGCAATGGCCAAGTGGAATGATATTATGAGAATGGAATTCGAGCCTTTGGGGGTGAGAGTTGTTGGGGTGGTTGTGAGAGGGGGAACGAGGAGGAAAAAGAGGGAGAGGGAGAAGGAGGAGGGAGAAGAGGGCGAACTTGCGGAGGAAGAAGAAGTAGAGATGACGAGAGAGCCTGGAAATGGAATCCAAAACGGCGTCTTACATCTCCCCGAAAAAAGTCTCTATCTCCCTCTCAGGGAGCACATCGAGAGATCTTTGAATAACGATGAAGAAGAAGAAGACGATGATGATAAAAATATAAATAACAACAACCACCACCACAAAGAACTCGCAGAACAGACCATCGAAGCACTTCTACAACCTGCTGACAAACCCCCTACGATTCTGCACATGGGATATATAGTAACTTTCATCTGGTTGATACACTGGCTATTCCCGATGTGGCTTCTCGATATGATACATCGGAGTGGAAGTGGACTGGAGAAGTTAAGGACGAGGACGATGAAGGGGTTGAAGAATATGGATGAAGATGATGATGATGATAAGAAAGAGAATTAGAAAAAATCTTTCGATAGGGAAGTTGAGTTAAATACATCAGTGATTCACCTAAAGCGAAAGATCAAGGCTCGTTTCTTTTTCTTTTTCTTTCTTATTCTCATCCCCAATTTCCTTACAATTGATCGATACCTATATAACGATGCCTAAAACTTTACTTGGGTTGAATTGAATTTCTCTCGTCTACCTCTATTCCTTTTATACAGTGTATCTATAGAAAATAAAGGTAAGCACTCGACTAACCCTAACCCTCTCTTCTCTCTTCTCCCCTACCCTCCCTAGGCACTCTTCCTACTCTCCCTCTTCCTCCTACCTTGTAAATAAACCGACTGTCCTCCCTTCCTCCCTCCTTCCCTTCTTAGCCGGATTTTAATTCCTACCTTACATAGTAACTTTTTTTTCTATCTAGTTGATATAGATAGATACAGTAGTACGGAAATTGAAAAAAAAAAAGAAAATCAGATTATGAAAACCTACGCAGGCGTCGAATTTTTAATTTTTGATTACGAAGATCAAGTATTAGTATCAGCCTGCCTTGTAAGAAGAACTTATACGTGGTGGTAAGTTAGGTAGGCAAGTATACATAGGTACAAGTTCTCTTTTCAAAACAGGTAGGTACCTGTGTCCAAGATCAAGGTAAAAAAAAAAACGAGCCGTGACTGTTACAGGCCGGTACATCAATATTATGACACACGCTATGTAGGGTATTTTGTAGGTATTTGGTCAGTCGTAAATTTCCAAAGGCGCCAACTGGTCAATGTTGTACAGCCAATTCCCACCACGTTCCTCCTTCTCCAGCCTATAATTGGTGGGTTAGAAAAAATGAGCGCGCAACGTCATGCAAAATGGGATGTGTGGTACTTACCAGTCATACGGCCACAGAACGAGATGGCCCTGGATGAGATTCAGCATCTCTTCGGCCTCTTCACTGGACATGACATCTTCGGCTGGCGTTCTCCCACTGCTTTTCGTCGCTCCACGCTTGCGCCCAGTCCGTGGAGCCTCGAGAGTCTCTCTGGGAGGCGTGCCGTTCGTCTTTTCGTCGAGCGGCGGCGAGGGTGTACCAGCTGGAGAATCTCTGTGGGGAACCTTCTCGTTGCCTTCATCGACATGTGCTGCGTTTTTGCTTCCAGGACGCAGCTTGTCCACCAACGATTCCATTGCGTTGTGAGGAGTGGGGATCGAAGGCATGCCGTGGAGCGCGGCATCACCAGCACCTGGAGGGCCAGACTTCTCCGGTGCGCCTTCTTTGCGAAGGGGCCTGCTCGAACCCAGCCCCTGAGACTGCATGAATGCTTCGTTGTAGGCATTGAACTTCTCGTAAGCTTTCCAGTCCAATACTTCGGAGTCCGGCATACATCGGAATACCTGTCGATATATTTTGGTATTATTGTCTGCGAGCTTGTGCCACACATCGTGGTAGAAATCCAGTGCCAGCGGATCTGCCATGCAATCCTCAGTGACCTTGGGCTGGCGGATGGCTCCGGCGAGAGGATTCGTACCCTTTTTGCTCCCCGAGGTCTCGGAAGTGTTTCGCGTCAGGGGTGGGCCGCCAATGTCAGTGTCGTCAAGTGCCGGTAGCTCGGGTAGCTGAGATCTAGGCAGTAACCCGAGCGGCACTGTGTCGGCGCGTTGTGTTGGCCACGGCGGACGAGCCGGCAACTTCTCTCTTCGTTCGCGACTGAACCTCTTCTGTTGCCTTCGCTCCTCGGCGTCGTCGTGTCTGATACGATCACACTCGGGGGCGTCCCTCTTGACCATGACCTCGCGGCCATAGTCATCAATGAAAGTGTCTCGATAGCCATAATTGCCCGACTCCACCAGTGTTTTCATGTTGTCAAAGCCCAGGCCCTCCACGTCCAGGTCGCGTTCGGGACCCTTCCTGCCGGTGGGATCCTTGACCATGTCGCTCGAAGCGTCAGAAGGAGAGTGACTATCGGAAGCAGTGGCCACAGTGAGAAATTGAGACTCGGCCTCGCTGTACATCTGTGAAGCACGGGGTGTCTGGGGTGGTGATCCGAGACCTCCAAACTCGCGTGATGGCGTGCCATACTCCTCTCGATAGATGCGCTCCATTTCTGCATCTTGATGTTCACGCTCCACAGCAGCTTGCTCACGCCGGTAGATCTTATCCACATCGATTCCAAGATGCTCTCGCATGAGTCGCATTCGCAGAGTGTGCGCGAACTCGCCGACCTCGTAAGGTTGCCCTGCCATGGTGCTCTGTAACATGCATGTATCAGTGACAATCGATGCCACTTCCGAATCTCTGTTACCCAGCATCGAACGTTCGTTGATGTTCGCGGAGCCAATAATGACATGTCGATCATCCACAATCATACATTTGGCATGTATATACAGCTGCTCGGTGGTCAAACACTTGCGAGGACCAATCTTACCCCATTGTCGCAATGAGTAAAAGCGTATGTAATCCTCGGGGTCAATGCCTACAGCGCGCAAGCGCGCAAAGATGGATGTTTCGCCGCGACAGATGCTGCGGAATTGACACTGCATGATCAGTCTCACGCTCGTGCCATCTTGCGCGTCGACACTGTTCTGGAATCCCGGCATGAGTGGGATGACGAGACAGGCTTGCCACTTCTCGCCCTTCTCGTGCGCGCGGATCGCGCGCTCCACCAACGCGTCGCCAATCTTGTTGTGTATGGTTGCGGCCTCCACCCGGGTGCTCGTAATGAAGAATTGATTCTCGATGTAGACAAAGTGGTCGGAGCTCTGAATGAGCGAACAGTAGGCATTCATGATGCTGTGCTCCGTCTTGCCAGGAGTGCCAATCGACCACGAACTGCATGATCGTAGTATCTGCACCTGGCACGTGCCACTCATGCCCAGGCTGTCGAGCTCTTCTTGATCATACTCGGGCGGTGGCATCAAAACAGGAGTCGGTCTTGTTGGAACACGTGAGCGCAGCACAAAGTTCCACCGTTGCACGAAGTGGCGAGCCACGTCGCGTGCGGGCTGTCCGACAATTTGCATGGCGATATCATGCCACGGCATGCGCGGCACCTTGGTTCGATCGTACATCTCCTCGTATGGTTTATCGAGATTGTAGAAGTCCTGCACTCTGGGATTGGAGTAGTCTTTGCCCGGCCACACTTGGCAATGCTCATAATCTTTCGGCAGGTCGTGGTCCGGTTCGAAGCCCGTGAGCTTGTCGTCGGTCAAAGAGTGACATGGATCGTCCCATCGCCCGAAACACAAGTCGACGCCGCCCACGAACGCCAACATATTGTCCACAACCACCAATTTCTCGTGATGAGCCCAGAAGAACTGATTTTGTCGGAACTGATTCGGAGAGCGTTGCACAATGATGTTCGGATGAAGGTCAAGCAGAGCCCATTTGGTGTACTCCGAGTCGATGGGGATCGCAGATTCGATGTTGCGATAGACGACGACAAAGATCTTGACACCTTCCTGCGCCTTGCGTTGAAGGAGCCGATCGAGGCGCCATTTCTGGCTGACTGCAGCAGGCCGTCGAAGGTACAACTCCGGGCTGAGCCACCAGTCGTGAATATACACAAAGTCTTTCGCATTGTCGATGGCGCGAGAGACTTGCCACATGTGGTCTCTGCCATCCACCAGCCAGCGACACCAGACATTATTGCGTAGGGGCGCGAAGCTAGCGAAGCGCTGCTTCTTGGACCACGGAGTATTGTCTGTCATGTACGTGATCGACTCTCGGAATTGGAGATATTGCTTCTCGTTCCTGGCGTGAAGCTTGAGCTTGCGCTCGGCATTGTAGAGCGTGAGGAGGTGTGCCTTCTTCGTCGGAGTGGCATTCTCTCCTGCAACTTTGACCATCTGATGAGCAGTCTGCTGTTCAGAGATCCGCTGTTGTGGCGGCGCATCTACTGCAAAGTCAGAATCCACCAAAAACACGTCGTAGGGCACGAGTGACTCGGGTCCATCGACACAGACGACATAGCTGTGGCGCACTAAAAACCATCGACGCTTGTGCCGTTCCTTGAAATGTCGAGGACCCAGTGTCTGTATTGTTTTCCGATTCAACTCTCGGTGACGCCTTGAGGCGATCTGTAGCAGTCCTTGCTTGCCTTGGTAACCACCCTCGGCTGCAAGTCGAATGGCCATGGCCGATATCTCGAGAAACTTGCACAGGCGTGAGCTATCTGCTCGAAAGATGAGCCATCTAATCATATGCTGGAGATAGACCTCCAACTTCTGTCTCGATCTCTCCGCATACACCTGTCTCTGCCGGGCATTCAGAGTCTCTGGATCCGCCGAAGTGTTACCAATCTCGCTGGTGCTAGTTCTTCTAGGCGGAGCGAATGATGACTGTCTTCGTTTGTGGCCTTTCGGCCGGGATTCTGGACCGGGCGTACCGGGCGGTTGCTCCGGGATACCATCCAGGTTGGAGGAGAGCGGTGCGCGTGGCGTATCTGCGCCGGTGCCTTCAGGCTCGTCGTCCTCGTCCTGGATTTTCTCGAACAGTCCACGCATGCCTCGAGCGTACGGAATGACACTCTTTGGGAATTTGGGCATCTTTGCGAGTTTGTGATCGGGGCGACTGAAGTGTTTGAGCTGGTCAGCGGCGGTCTGACTCTTGTACTTGAAGTGGAGGTTGACAAAGTCGTTGACAGAGCGATGTATAGTCCAATTCATGCGCGATGAACCACTGCCATACTCCAGGTCGACCTTGTAGATGTAGTCTCGGTCGCCCTTTTTGTCTGTACGGCTTTGCACTTCAGGTATGCTGATTTTGAGCTGCTCCAGCAGAACAGGAACTTTGCGATGTTTATGCTCGTCACGCTGGAACATGCTGGCAAAGATGAGGACAGCAGGGGCTCCTGCAATGAGCTCGGCCATCAATTGAGCGGACTTCTGGTAGTCGACCTTTGCACGCTCATCCTTCTTGCGTTGACCCAGCATGCGAAGCCCAGCTTTAACCTGTCGCCATTTCTGCGCACTGGTGCTATTATGCCGATCTGCGCGCTGGCGCAGTGGTGAGCCGGTCGCGTCGAGAACCAGTCCTCCGCTCAAGCCTGCTGTCAAACGACGCAGGTTCCCAGGTCTCTTCTGCTCCGATGCCTCGCCATCTCGTTCACTTTTGCGAGCAGCGTAGCTGAGTCCCCGGGCTCCATCAACACCACGCCGCCATGCTCGTCGAACACGGTCTTTGCCTTCATCTTCTGACACCCCAGCTCTTGCCGCGTCATCGTCCTCTTCGGCTGCGTCCTCGACATCCGTCAGCGTACCTCTCCTGGAGGCTTCCGTGGTAGAATTGTCTCGAATATGTTCTCGCATGAATGACGCGAACCGTGAGGTTCTCGGCGTGGTCGGTGCCGAGTCAGCGCCGGCAACAATGGGACTTTTACGCTTCATCTTCTGCTTCGGCCGTCTGTCCGGAGGGCGTTCTGTGTCATCTGTATCCTCCTCGACATCTGCATCCATATCGATGGTCTCTGCTTCTTCTACGGGTACCGGATACATGGTTTCGCTGCGTTCCGACTGTGGAGATAGAGCATATGGCGGAGTAATGCCGATGGCACTGCTGTTCGTGGGAGTACGCTGATGGAGTGACGACGACGATGCAGCGTGGGCGAGAGATTTGAGCCTGAGGTACAGCGAGTTCTGGCGGCCCTTGCCCAACTGATCGTTGCCCTCGCCATCCATATCCCAGGCCGAGCTCTTACCGACAGGAGTCGCGCTTTCATCGAGGACGCCTCGCGCAAAAGACACACTACGTCGTTCGGGCGGCGTCGTCGAGCCGGGCACTCCCACCCTCCTCTTCCCGGCGGCATTGCTGGTGCTTTCGGTATGGCCATGCCCGTGGCCATTGGCGAGGGCGCTGGGCAACAGTTCTCTCGTGGTCGGTGCTGGACCCGACTCGCCAGGCTGGGAGGCGAAGGGAAAGCCAGGCGAGGTGGTGACGGTAGTGGTGGTGGAGGACTCCAGGGAGGGATCAGGGCGTAAGATGGCGTTTACGCGTAATGGTCCTGTCGGTGCCTTGGGCAACGTCTTGCCATTGACAACGGCGTCCTCATGGGGCGCCGTTGTGGTGCTCTCCATGGAACGGTATGGAATATTGTCGTCCTCTCTGTCTCTGCCATCCTTTTGCATTACCAACTCGGCCATGGCTGCTGCTGCGATTGTTATTGCTGCTCTTTCCCCTATCCCAGTTTCAGCGTCTTGCGCGATTCCGTCCCGTCCTCTCACAACACCAGCGACCGCTTTTCCGTCGCCAATGCTCAACCGCAGACATCCTGCGCAGCCAGTCTCATCATTTGGGTGTTAGATGCATGCGCCGCTGCAGACAAAAAGAATTCCAGGTCAGGTCGTGGGAGGTGGCTAGGTACATGTACATACTGGGTCGTGGATGGATCTTGAACCACATGAATCTACATCAGCGCCAGCGGAACCTAAAAAGTGCATGTGGGAAGACGCGGCTGAACCTTGAGTTCAAGTGTGGAGCATCTCCCTGGGAGGTACCTATATTCAATAATTGTAATTTATATATATATGTCAACCCCCTGTCAACCCGAGCCGCCGAGGGTCTACGAAGCTTGAATCGCGTCTTGAAAGTCACACCGAGTGGCCGCTACAGTCTGGCAATATACAACAGCTCGAAGCTTGAGAGACAATTGTCCGGATTCACCACCTTCGCTGAACTGTCCCTTGCACGGTACGTACAAAAAATACACAGCGTGAAACCAAAAGGGTATCTATGCTCGCAAGTAAAACTCAGGTCCTCTTTCTCATTTCTTCAACTGCTCGCGGGCTCCCGTCACGGCCCTACTCTGCCTCACCTTCAGCTCATCGCTCTTGACGCGACTATGAGCTTGCACTCGTTTCTCTGCATCTGCCGCAGCAAGCTTGGCCTCTCTCCTGGTGCCCGCCACGCAGTCACACAGGCATCCCGCAGTAGGACAGGCGTCTCCCTTCACGTGGACAAACCACTCATCTAGGCATGCGGCGTGGCCGCTGTGTCCGCATAGAAGGCAGCAGGAGTAGAGCAGAGAGCCCTGGTGTTGGTAGGGGCTACACTTCATCCAGCAGATCGGGCACGCCTCCTCTTTCGTCTTGCACTTGGGGCATCGGAGCGAACTCGAGCTCCCCGCAATCGGTCGGCTACACTGTCCACACATCAGATGGACCTTGTTCTCACCCATCAAGTCTTCATAGACAGCAGGATATGCGGGATAGCATAACTTGCGAAGGATAGCGGCTTCGTTGAATAGTTGATAGCGAAGCAATTGCTCGTGGTACGTCGACATGATGCTCTCGACTTGTAGTGGTTGCAACCCAGCCTTCATGGGTCGTTCAAAGCACTGCTTGACCAGCGACGGCACGTCGTAAGGACTCCAGCCCAGGCTGTTAATGAAGTAGTCCACATAACTGGACACCGTCTGATGGATGTCTGAAGCGGGCAGGGGATGTGTGCATGGCAATAGTGGTCCCACCAGCAGGAGTAGCACCGCTGCCATCTGTGGATACGTCTGCTCATTACTATAGAACCCAATGAGCTCCTGTAGCATCTCCAAAAGTGTCCAGATGGCGTTCTCTTCCAGATCCACTTCGCTTTCATCAGTGAGCACAGCGTTGGGTGACCCCGGCGTGGAGTCGAGAATGGTCTCGACTGCCAATCGCGAGATCTTGTGCTGCGGAGCCTGGTGCATCTGGAGGTGCAATTCCGCTTTTTTCGACTCCGTGTGAGGTAAGAAGGTCATCTTGCCGGATGCCATCGCGGTGTCCAGATCGACTTTGTTGTCCAGCGCCTTGGAGCGGCGCTCGCGGACTTCTTGCGAGAAGGCGAAGTCAGTGGAGCCTGCGCCGCCATCGTCTCCCGTGACCTCATCCTCATCTGTTTCCAGAGACTCTGTCGTTTGCGTGCGAGATGGCCTGGGCCGGGTGGGGTGAGCAGAAGGCATGTCCAACCCTTTGTGCTTGCTGCTCTCGAATGACGCGGGGAACGATGCTTCCCTGGACCCAGCTGAGTCTTCCAGAAATTGGAAGCTCTCACCACTGCCGTGGTCTTCCAACTTCGAGAGTGGAATTCTGACGCCGCGGTTATCGACTGGGTCAAGGTTGAGCACCGTCTTTGCTTGCGAGCTCCACCGCTTCACCATCTCGCTACGCTCCGCAGTCTCCTCGAATGTCTGCCGCTTCTGCATCGCTTGCATCTCTGCAAGACTGTCCATGGTCAATCTGCGAGCTGAGGAGCTGAGTGGACGCGGAGCTGACGAAGGCGGCGGGCGGAGCTCTGAGGTGAGGGACGGCGGAAGAGCGATACCCTCACTGGCGTCGAGATCGGGCAGTGAGCCGCGGTCACCTGTCTGCGGACGAGCAAGTGGTGTGGGCACGTTGGAGGTGCTCTCTGGCACGGCGAGCTGTTGCGCAATGGTGGATACGGGCCGGCTGCTTCCTGGTGATTGCGCAGGCGGCTTCATGTATTGTGATGCACAGCGTGACGCCAGGCTTTCGATCGGTGTCTGCTGTTGACTAATCACGTGCACAGACGGTGTGGTAGTGAGCGCTCGGTACTGCTTCGCGGCCATTCGTTCGGCGAGATGATCCATCACACAGTGACTGACGACCTTCCATGTCTGTGCCGTTTGGAGAAGCCCCATCGATGCGGCATGGTCTTCATTGTCTTGAAATGCTTTGGAGACAAACGCCAGAAAGTTCTCGTCGGTCGGTGCCGCTTGAAAGTGGGTGGCCCATCGTTCCGCCATGTAGGCCACGAACTTGCGGTTGTTGTGCCCGGGAAGCTGTCCTCGGCATGCAATCTGTTGCGGGACAAAAGTCTTTCGGTTGAGCAAGATGTCGTCGAGCTTGATGGTCGCGGACACGTTCGGACTGCGCGACGACTGTGGAAGGGCGGAGACTCGGCTGTTGCTGTGGGCGCGTGCTTGTCCTTTGGCAGGCAATGTGCGGAGGAAGGAATTGTCGACGCCGTCGTCTGCCCAGCTTCTGCTCAAGAGATGGGATGGTGGGCTGGTGCTGGTGCTGGACTTGGTCTCCAGAAGAGGGGCCGGCTTCGGCACACGCCGCTGCTTTCGTGATTGTGCGGCGAAGGTGAGCTCGCCCAGGGGAGAGACGGCAATAGCCTGCACCGGACACCTGTCGATGAGCTTAGGAGCATGCTGGATGTCAGTTTGCAGGAGGGTACCTTCGCGGCCGACGGTCCACAGCAGATCTTGGGAGTGCCAAAGCATGTCGGTCGGCGCGGATGGGTACGGATGGAGCTCTCGGAAGGGAAGCAGAGGACGGCGGAACTCCCACACGTGCATGACGGGATGGTCGCGGTCGTAGCAGGCCACCACCTGCGTGCACAAGCCGGCGCCGTTATCCTCGGGCATCATGGACCGACACGACGGCCGCCAGCGCGCGTGCATCACGGGATGTGGCGTCTTGATCTCCCACGCCGCCCGCTTCGGGCGACTGCCGGAGACGTCGAAGACGCGGATGGTCTTGTCGCTGCCGGCGGTGACGATATGCTTGCCGTCGGGGTGCCAGTCGACAGTATTGCACGCCAGCGAGTGTGCGGGGACTCTGACCTTGGCGGCTTTCAGGTTGCGCATGTCCCAGCGCTGGAGCTCGCCGGCATCAGTTGCAAACGCAAAATCGAGGCCTTCGGTGGGACTCCACTTCACATCGCGCACTCCATCGCTCTGGCCTTGGAACTTGCGCTTGCTCGGAATGTCGCCCACTTGTCGCTGGTTGCGGACATCGCGAATGTCCCACAGCCGGACCGTGCCATCCTGACTTCCGGAGAGCAGCAGACTGCCCTGGTGCGGGCTGAAGGTGACGTTGTGTACCTGTCGTTGATGCTCGATGAGCTGTGCCGCCTGTAATCCGGCATGGCCCAGATCGTAGACGATAATCTTGCCGCTGGACGTGGCGGCGGCGACGTAGTGGCCGGTGTTCCCCTTGGCCCAGGCTACATCTGCGATATCGATGGAGTAGATCTGGCGCGGCTGTCCCGATGCCTGGTTGGGCGTGCTCCGGATCTTGGAGCGCAGGTTCAAGTCCTCGGCACAGCGGCCATCTTCAATGCGGACCGTCTTGAAGATCTCCTTGCCGGCGATGAGGGCGTGCGTGCCGCTCTCGTTGATACTGAGCGTCTTGATCTCCAGGCCGGTGCGGTGGCTGGCGGTGGCATTCTGCGCAGCACTGAGCGAGGCCGATCGCATCTGGCTGCCGCCGTATTCAAAGCGGTCTTCTTCCGGGGCGGCGTGGGCGTGGGAGTGGGCGTGGCTGTGCGGGCTGGGAGGTCTCGAGGCAGAGCCAGAGCCAGAGCCAGAGCCAGAGCCATAGCCGAGGAATCGTGATGCCGCGTCTCTTGCCCGCTGGAGAGGTCTTGGATGGGGCGCTGGCAAGGGTGGAGCTCTCGGCGGAATAATCAGCGCCGCCGCCGCCGCCGCCGTAGCCGCAGCACCACTTCCACTTCCACTCCAACTTCCACTTCCGCTCCCACTTCCGCTTCCACTTGCGCTTCCTTTGCCAGAAGAACTGTTCGCCATCGCGGCGATGTGCCCCGCTGCCAGATCCACAGCGGAGATCTGGCTGTTGCAGCGGGAGATGTCACGGGGAGCATGCTGCGACGGAAGAGAGACAGGCAGCGGGGAGAGTGAGCGCGGTCGGTGGTGTGGCGCGTCTGCGAACAGGTACAATGTCGTGTCGGGAACGAGGCTTGGCGTCTGGGCGCGTTCACTTCGCGCCCTCTTTTTCTTCCCTCACTCATGACCACCAAGACATCTCGCACGCTGCATGCGGTGAGGGTCTCAGTTGAGATGATGTAGGTAGATGACTCTCTCTCAACACTACTCAACTGATCGAAAGAATCATGTGTAGACGCGGATATCATCTGATTTGATTGGGGAACAAGAATTCTTCCAACAAGAAGCAAGGAGAACAGAATGAAGGCATCATGCACATCTATTGAACATGTTCATATACTAAAGGTATGTATGGGTATCTCTGATATTACATGGTGTCATCGTGTGGCCTCCTCCTTTTCCCCCGCCCCTCCGAGAACGCCTTCCTCCAACGACAGCGATCTTATCCACGACATGTCGTGGTCCGTCCTCTCAGCGACGACCAGTCGCGGGTCGGTATTGGACCGACTGTGAGGGATTGTGAGTGACCCCGAAAAGATACGCGAGCTCCTGCACGCCGAGCCGTCCGAGATTCGCGGCCGACTTCTCGTCGAGTGCTTCCGAGATCAGCGCTCGCTTCTTCTCCTGGAGCTCAATAATGCGATCCTCGACCGTGCCCTCAATCAACACGCGATGGATCGTGACGGGACGCATCTGACCAATGCGATGCGCACGATCAATCGCCTGCTCCTCAATGTACGGGTTCCAGAACGGATCGAGGATGATGACCTGGCTGGCCACGTTGAGATTCAGCCCGGCATTGCCCGCTTTGAGAGACACCAACATGATGCGAACATTCTGTCGCTCGTCCTTAAAGTCATCGACCGCGTCCGCTCGCATGTTGGCGCTCATGCTGCCATCGTAGCGGCGATAGACGTAGCCCGCTCCATCAATGGGAATCTCCATCAAGTCCAGCAGCGAAGTCCACTGGCTAAAGATGAGCACTTTCTCGCCTTCCTCGGCGTTCATGACCTCGTCCAGAATCTCCATCGTCTTGTCAATCTTGGCAGAGCTGACATATGTCTTTCGGACATGTGCCAGATACTTCTTCTTGGATTCCTTGTTGCGCGTCGCCTTACTCTTGAGATCGGCCAATGTCGTTGCAGTCATCTTCTCCTGCTTCTTCTTCTTCTTCTTCTTCCTACCTTTACTCTTCCGGCCTTTGCCTTTGGAATTATCCTTCTGCTTTCCCTTGCCCTTCCCTTTCGACAGCTTGCCTTTACCAGCCTTGGCGAAGATACCGTACGTGGAGGCGGAAGGACCAGCGACACCTTCTTCGACCTGCACATCCCCTTGGGGCTGTGCATTGAGGCCGCCATGATCAATCTCACCATCTTCGTCCACTTGCTCACACTTGACAGCCTTTTCCTTCTCCTTCTTGAACTTAGTATGACCAATATCGTCAACGTGACCATCAGACTCATCCTCTTCTAAATCTTCGTCATCGTTAACAATGAAGCCTCCGAGAGTGTTGTCGCCTGCGTCTTCGTCTTCGTCTTCGTCCTCTGTGCTCGAGTCAACGTCATCGCTATCGCCGTCACTGTCTGCGTCATCATCGTCATCAGATTCGTCCACCATCTCGTCTCCACCTTCCATTTCGGAGCGCTCCTCTGCACTGAGCAGCTCCGGCATGTGCACCTTTTTGAAGCTGTTGAAGTCAGTCAGGCGCTTCGCATCGATGCCTCCACGGCAGTTAGGACACCGTGCACCCCCGTTCTCGTTGCCTTGTTGGATCGCATTGGCCGGATCAGCAATTTTGGCAAAGCATTCCGAGCAGGTGTCATGCCCGCATGGGATGAATATCGCAGGATTTGCGACCGCATCGTAGCAGACTGGACACTCAAAGTTTCCCCCTGTGGCCTTGATTCGCTCAACGACTTGAGGACTCAGCTCCCTCGCGAATGTGAGCATCTGTTCCTCGGTCATATCCGCGGCAGCAGCCACACCAAAGTCCTTGATCAAGTGTGGATGGCAGCACGCCTGCCTCAGTCGTAACAGCAAAACCAATATGGCGGAGTAATCTCTTCCTACTGTGCCTCGTCGGAGATACTTGTTGAACTGCAGTTGGGATTGTGACTCCAGAGCCTTATAGAATTCCTGCTCGTCCGTGCTGAATTCTGGCTTATCAACAGTGGTCGATCGCTCAGGCAAGTGCAGGATCGGCTCGCCCTCGAATTTGCTCTTCTTTGTCCGTCGCAACATGATGGACTTGCACAAGATCTGGAACTGCCGCATTGCGCGATCCCGGTTGAGGGGGTCGTGAGCGGACCGCAGCGGCGTGTTGAAATCGACACGAAACTTTTCCCAGCGGTTGTATGGCCGAATCCCCAAGAACTTTACCAACGAGTAGAGCTCTTCCACGTTGTTCATCATGGGCGTGCCGGTGACACAAAAGCGATACTTGGCTTTGAGCATGCAAGCAGCCTTCGCAGTCTGCGTGTTCCTGTTCTTGATACATTGCGCCTCATCGAGAATAACGCGGTACCAGTTGGCATTGTCGGCAAGAAAGACCAACTTTTCGTGAGCGTAGGGAACTGCGTCAGGGTTGGACTTCTTGCGAAGGGCAAAATTCTCGAGCTTCTTCAGCTCCGTGGCAATAGTGCCGTATGTGGTAAGGACCACGTCGTAGACGCGTAGCTCGTCGAAGTCCTTTGCCTTCTTGGTACCATGATGAGTGTAGACGGACAGCTGCGTGCGCGGACCGGGCTTGAGCTTCGTCTTGATTTCTTGCGCCCATTGTCGGAGCAGTGCCACCGGGGCGACGATGAGGGTAGTCTTGCAGCGCGGGTCGTCGGACTTGCGTGTGATCATGAGTGACAACATCTGCACGGTTTTGCCAAGACCCATGTCGTCTGCAAGGATGCCTCCCTTGGCGGAGCCTTCCTCTTGCTTCTTGAGCCACGTCAAGCCCACTTCCTGGTACTTGTGCAGTCTGATTGTCAAATCGGCGGGCGTTTGCACACGAAGATGAGCAGGCATGTCCTCGTCCGGCCTGATATTCGCGAGCAGCTCTTGGAGTTCTTCCTTCGTTTTGAGAGGATCGTAGTTCGCCATTGCATCAATTCGGTCTTGGTATAAAGCTTCTCGTCCCGCGTATACGCCCGGTGGGAAACCATAGCCGTGCGTTGGTTGGACGCCTTGGTAGATGAGGTCGTCATCATCCCCACCATCATCATCATCCTCGTCGTCCAGCGAGATCAGGTTGTGGTTGCCGTAGAATCGATTTCCTATATCTCGAACGTGGCCACCAAGTTGAAGAATGCCATGGCGTACTTGCTGCCACGATGGAACACTGTTATTCAACACGGGAGCACCAGGTACGCGCGCATGCAGACCATTGCTACCAGGGGTACCGGGATATGCACCCGGCATCTGATAATGGGGCTGGACAGGTCTCCGTGCCCCAGCATTCTGGCGGTAACTGGGGGTAAACCTGTTGGGTGCGATCTCGGCCACATCTTCTTCATCCTCACTGTCCGTGTTGGTGAGGTCCACAACGGGCGCTGGCTGGCGTGGACGATTCGCCAATTGCTGCTGAGTGGAGAATGGGGAAGGTTCGGGTTTGACTTGTGTCTGAACGTGAGTCGGTGATGGATGGAATCGGGGACGTTGCGAGGATGAAGACTCTGCTTTGACGGGCGGGGGCGGACGATTGAAGCGGCCATCAAAGTTGAGCGTGGTTTGCACATTCGGTCTCGATGATGAGGCAGAAGCCGAGGGTTGGTTCGATGGGTGTTGCTGGCTCAGCTGCCGGGCGAAGGCTGCGTCCCGCAGCATTATCTCGCGATGCCTCCTCGCAGCAGCTTCCGCGGCTTGCTGACGTGCGAAGATTCGCTTTCTCTCTTGGTCTCCTGAGCCGGGACCGGGCGGGACCAGGTCATAAGAGGCGTCGGAAGAGGTCGGCGTTGGTGCATTGGAGAGATCAGGAGTTGGGCGCTTCGATGCCTGTTCACCGGTGTGCAGATAAGAGGACTGCGCCCGCGGACGCTTTCCGCCATTTGCAGGCATGCCAAAGGGAAGGGCAGTATCCGAGCTCAAAGGATGGGGGTAACTGCTGCTGCTGCTGCTGCTGCGATGGTTACTGTGAACGCTGGCGGGCTGACTCCCTGGGGCAGTGTTCCCCGAGCCGCCTGGCTGAGCACGGTATTGAGCATCCATGGTGGCGGGCTGGTCGAAGTGGTGATTGCTCGCTTGGCTTAGAGGCGGCGAGGCAGGCCGTTGCTGGAGGTGTGCTTCGAGCTTGGCCTTTTTGGAATTGAGCGTCTGTTGGTGGGCGAGCAAGTCTTCGAGCTTATGTTGATAGTCCTCATCGGCAGTGTCGAGAGTGTCGATGAGGACGGCGTTGAAGGCGAGATCATCAAAGACGATGTCGAGCTCATCGGCGGCGTCGGCAGCAGATGTGGCCATGGTGCACGTCTTGGCGTGAGTACCAGTCGATAGGTAGGTAGTGTAGGTATGGAGCAGGTGAGGTTACATGTACGTGTAGTTCTACCTCAAGTCACTTCGTGCGTGCGGGCGGGTATCGGCCGTCCGTCCGCGCCTCAGTGACAATTGAGTTGGTGCAAGAAGGGTCCGGCTTGGCGCAAGTTCGTCTCCAACCACAGCTTGCGATGATGATGGCTCCAGGCTGCGGTGATGGCAGCGGTGCAGTCAGTACTGTAGTAGGTCACTGAGGGGAGTAGTGATGGCGGTCAGTAATGTGAGTGTTGCCGTGGGCAAAATCACCGCGTTCCGTCACCGTCACCTCCAGGCTCCAGTATCTAGGTGTGAACTCCTACTTCTATGCCGGGCTGCCAGCTCCGGCCACACTGCGTTGGCGGACAGCAGCAAGTCAGCATGTGACCTGTCTGAGCGTTGGTATTGAGGCTGCAAAGGTACCCGAGTACCTCGTATGTATTCTACCCGGAGGTAACATGTATACTGAAGAGGTTAGTAGTGGGTAGTAGGAGGAGGAGGAGGAGATGAAGAGTAGAAGTCTTATTCTTCCCGCGCCGAGAGGACCTGGGACGGGACGAGGGAGGTAGAAGACGCGCACTTTCCGTACTGTCGTCACGTGTGCTCGTGTTTGACGCGTATCGCAAAGACAGTTTCTATCTCTCAGATCTAGAAAATCAACGAGTACCTAGGTCAGGTAGGTAGTGAGTGACAGGATCAACTATAGACAACTACTAGGTAGTATACCAGACGGGACAATGGGGTTGTTGTATACAGTGGCATTACGTGGTGCCTTAGGCTCAACCACCTAATCCATGATGCACGACCAGGGTACATAATGTTGTACAACATCCTACACAAAAAAAATAACAGAAGCTCTTGTCAACATATCTCACCTCACTCCTGTGCTTGTTACTATACTGTCTCACTCTTACCACTAGAACTTCCCTCTCCAGCAGGCACCTCGCAGCTATGACACGTGTCGGGAGCGAAAAAGGCTCGTAACTGGCCCTCTAGCCATTTCTTCTGATCCTTCTGATATCCATACTCTCCAATCTGGCTAATAAAGACCGTATGCACACCAGCCAATCGCGGGAAAAGATCAGCCAAGACATTGCATACGAAGCGCGTGAGATGGTCGAAATGCTCGCCCGACTGCAGCAGAGCCCAGTAAATGTGACTTTTGGCGGTAAAGCGGGAATCATTTTTACTTCCGGGATACGCATCGCGAATGTAGCGGGTATAGGCCTTGCGATACTTGTCGAACTCGTGAGGCTGCTGTAGGACCTGCTTCGAACCTGCGGGCGTCGGCCAGGAGTATTCTGGTGTCCAGTCCCTTTTTAGCCAGTGGGGGATGGAGCACCAGCCAATCTGGCGTGGGATGGCTTCGAGACAATCCCAATCGATGAGGCCGGAAATATTTCCTCTGTCGTCGACTAGAATGTTCTGGGGATTGAAGTCCGACTGCATGAGAACAAAGTTGGGCTCATGTGGTTCGAGTTGGACAACTTCGAGGAAGCTATCCAGCATCAATTCCCAGAGCATGAGCAAACCTTTGGTCAGGCTATCGAGGTCCTCTTCGGGGTATTGGTGCTCCTCAAAGCGGTGGTGCCTTGCTGCAAGCACGTAATCTCGCAGCGACGCTCGGGACGGGACAGACTTGAATTTTCGCGCAATGACAAAGATATCTTCCGTCGTGAGGCGCGATGTGTCGCCCACCGTCGGCACCGCTTCCTCACTATCGAAGTGGAGTGCTCCATACCGCGAAAAAACCGTGGGCTCCAGCAGTCGCATGGTCTTGGCGAGGCTGTGAAGCATCGTCATGCGTCTGGCTTCCGTGACAGCAAAGTCTTCGTCTTCCTGTTGCGGCCACGCTTCCTCGAGAGGTTTGCCCGCCAAGAACGACATGACGATATACGGTGCCTCGATCTCGTTGTCCATGGTCGTGTCGTACGACAACAGGCGTGGTACGGGCAAGTCGGTCTTGTTCCGAATATATTTCATGCCCAGCGCCGATTCGCGGAGAAGCTTGCCATCGAAATCATTCCATCGAGCTGGGAAACCGCAAGCGGGAACTCGAACACACAGTCGCTCCTTGTAGCTCGACTCCAGGATATAGGCACAATTGTATGAGCCGCAGTGCTTGCTCATCAGCCTGTAGTGGGCATCGACTGTTCCGTTGTGCGTCTCGCTCACTCTGTCCAGCAAAGCAACGAGTTTTTCCTCTGCAATATCTCTAGTAGGACCCCAGTACTCGGCTTCGTCAATCTCATGCGACTCGGCGACTGCCGCAGTGACAAGAAGGGGGCAGCTCTCCTGGCTAATCTCGCCGCTCGTGACGTGATTTGCCTTACAGTTGACCTCGCCAGCGGTCTCTAAAATGTCTGTCCACCCAGCTTCATGATCCGCAGCCGGGCTGACCTCGCTGTTCTCAGGTGTAAATGAGGTATGTTCACGCTTCTCGCTCGAATCGTGTGCCTCCCCATTCTGCATCACCTCGGATGATCCAATGTCCGCTGCTTTGGAGGTTCCATTACCTTCATCGTTGGTCGTCCGGACGAGCTTCTGATGAGCAACTCCTGCCTCTGGATCAATGATGCCGTTGAGAACGCCATTTTTGGGTTCTTCGACAACCGCGACGGCCTCTGGTGTGCCGTTAGAGTGTTGTTTTCGCTTGGAATGGCTGCGACTCGCACTCCTCAAACACCATTCGCCCAGGCGCTCCCGCTTGCCTCGCTTGGATGTCGTATACACAGTCTGGATCTTGTTTGGGCCTGACATAGTTGAGTATAGATATGGACGATAGTCCTGATGTGTGAAGTTGTATAGGTACCTTGGGTAGTTGTGATTCTAGATAGGTTCATTAGTCGTATATAGTAGTTTCCAGGTCCGCTATCACTATACTATAATGTATACTTGTACTGTTCACTGCTGCTCTATATCGTTTTACAGGTACCTAGTTGTTAAGTTTTGAGCAAACTGTTTTTCGGTATCTGGCGATTGCTGTTTGTCTGTCAGTGTGAACAGGTACCTAGGCCTAGGCACTTGGCTCTTATCGGAAATCAGAAACATGGTGTAGATTATGCCTCTGTTCTCAGATTATGTATACCTGAGTGAAAGGGAAGCAGACACTTGCTCCTACCTCTAGGAGGAAACCAATGTCGATTTAGTACTTTGTGATACATCTTGAGTTCTCTTGTTTTACACAGTATATATCATTTGCCTCTGTTTGATTATTATAATTAAAAAAAGGAATTTATTGCAAAAAGAATTCCAATCGAGAAGGAAGCATTATGAAGCAATTTGAAAGACAAGAACGTCTGAATCAGAACAAGATGAGAGAGAGAGAGAGAGAGAGAGAGAGAGAGAGAGAGAAGAAAGAACAAGATAGAGAAGTTCTCACCGTCGGCATGAGCTCGTACCGGGGCGTGTGGACAGACGTGGAGCCGGTGGTGAAGTTATCCACATTTGCTTGTGGATGATGAATCAGGTAT
>NW_016017385.1:75526-184156 GCF_000320565.1 Sphaerulina musiva SO2202
GAGAGAGAGAGAGAGAGAGAGAGAGAGAGAGAGAGAGAAAAGAACAAGATGAGAAGTTCTCACCCTCGGCATGAGCTCTACCGGGGGGCGTGTGGACAAGACGTGGAGCCGGTGGTGAAGTTATCCACATTTGCTTGTGGATGATGAATCAGGTATTCCATGGGGAAAGAGGAGGGGGAGCTCTGTGGTATTAGGCCCGCAAAGAGCTGGACAGAGATAGGCCGAGCATACTACACGAGTACATGTAACCAAGCTATAGGAATCGGCATATGCGAGAAACATATTTTTGGCCAGTGGTATAAGGTAAGGAAATCACTCACTACCTTACCTACCTCCTAGAAGAAGAAGTACTTGTATTCATCCTCCTCGAGACAATCACATCCCCTACCTTACCTACCAACCATGTCGGCATCACCACCACCACAAGGAATCTACGTTCCCGTGCCGACCTTCTTCGCCAAAGAGGGCAGCGCCAACTACGACCACGTCTCACCACCCCTCGATCTCGACACACAATCCGCACACTCTCTCTTCTTAGTCAAGGGCGGCGTGAAGGGTCTGGTCATCTTGGGCAGCACAGGAGAGGCCATCTTCGTACGCAATTCCGAGCGTCACGAGTTGATCAAGAGCCAGAGAAAGACATTGGACGATGCGGGCTACAAGGACCGTCCCATTATTGCGGGCACGGCGACACAGAATATTGATGATACCGTAGACATGATCAAGGACAGTCAGGCCGCAGGTGCCGAGTATGCCATGGTTCTCGGTCCAGCCTACTTTGCACCCGCAACGAGCCAGGCAGGTCTGCAGAAGTGGTTTGAAGTGGTAGCAGACCGTTCGCCTATTCCCATTCTGATGTACGTGTTTTCTGGCCGGCCAAGCTTCATATGTGGCAAAAAAAAATTTAAAGAATAACGGAAAAAGAGAAAGAGAAACAAAACCAGCTGACGAGATGTGTGTGTTGCTGTTCCAGTTACCATTACCCCGGCGTGACCAACAACCTGTACATTGCTCCGGCGACGTTTGAGAAGCTCGCAGCACACCCCAACATCGTAGGCACGAAGCTGTCCCACGGCATCATTGACGATCAAACCTTGATCGCGGCATCACCCAAGATTGACCACGAGCACTTTTATCTCTTCACTGGTCTCGGCCAGAATCTGCTACCCGTCCTGACCATTGGTGGTGTAGCAGCCATCGATGGCCTCGCCGGCTGTTTCCCACGAGTGGTCGTCCGGCTCTACCGCACGTTTGTCGAAAGCTCAGTCAAAGGCACGAGCAAGGAAGATATGGCGTTGATGCGTGATTTGCAATTCCGCATTTGCGAGGGCGAGAAACTCATTGCCACGTGGGGTCCGGTCGGTATGAAGGAGGCGATTGCCCGCATGTGGGGCATGGGCAGCAACAAGGGCAACCGTCTTCCACTGGCAGGAGGTTTCCCTGATGGCGACCACGAGTGGACGAGTAAGTGGGAGAAGGTGTTTAATGGCCTGCGCGATTTGGAGAAGCAATTCGAGGCCGAAGGCAAGGAAAGCTAGAAATCTCATCTTTGTCAATTTAGCAAGTCAGCAAGCAAGCGAGCGAGCACCTCGTACATGTACCGGACACGATACTACTAGCATCTAGACTTCTTCTTCTTCCTCTTCCTCTTCCTCTTCCTCTTCCTCTTCCTCTTCCTCTTCCTACTCTTCTTTCCGCCTCTTGTCACCTCCCTCCCTCCCTCCCTCCGTCTACACGCACCTAACACTACCACCCGTACCTCCTAGAAAACTTGACCGGCTTTTTACCATTACGTTATAACTACATCTACTTACTACCTTACAGTATTACTATTGCTATTGCTATTATCGTTCAGGATCGGAGTCGATGTTAGAGTTAGAGTTAGAGTCGGAAGTAGAGTCGAGTCGGGATACTATAACCTCTGTAATCTCTGTATATATATATATATACAACTAGTATATATAACTGGTATATACAGCAGCAGTAGCAGCAGTAGTAGTAGTAGTAGTAGTAGTAGCAGTAGTAGTAATAGTAGCAGTAGCAGTAAGGTAGAACTAAGGTATTATCGTTATTACAGGTAAGCAGCTCTATTTCGATCGATCGATCAATTTATCGATCGGTTAGTTTAGGTAGTTAGTAATCTCTCGAAAGGTACTATGTAGGTAGGGAAGGTACCTTAGGTATATCGATAGACAAATACGCCGAAGGAAGAAAGAAAGCGGATACTTGTTCTTTCCTCTTTAACTACCTAGGTAGAATCTATCGAAAAGGCTTCTTCGGGAGAGACGTGTTTTTTTTTCTTAGGTAGGTAGCCGAGTGCGTTCGTTCGTTTCGTTCGTAATAGGTAGGTACCTATAAGCTTGACTTTTTTATTTGTAGATTCTCTAAGGAAATTTTGTAGAGTAAGAGTACTGTAAGAGGGCAAAGGCAAAGCAAGGCAATTCGTTTTTTTTTATCTTTTTACCCCTTACCTACCTTACCGGAGTCCTTAGGAGGCTCGTTCTTGTATTAGCGTTGTAGTTGTATAGTAGTCGCTTAGAATATGTATAAGACGCTTAGTATATATCGATACGGTATTAGTTTGAGGCTGTGTACGTATACAAACTTGTATTAACACAGTATTGTTAACAACCTGTATAAAGCAAAAACTTGTATTAACTCTATATCAAAAAAATTATATATACTAAATATAGCTATATTAATATAGTATTTTGAATCAGACTATCTTATTAAAATTTCTATTATAACCCTAGGCTAGAAAGTATTACTCTGTTACCGCTGTATTAGATTTTACACTATGCTCTTACTATATTTTCAAAGGTCGTAAGTCAATATATGTATTGGAGTGTCTATACGGTGTTTATACTTATATAGTATACTAGAATTATATACAGGTTCGTACTTCATTTTACCCCGGCTACTATACTAACTACTAGGTAAATACCTCCGCTATTAACCTGCTTAACCTCTACGCCTATCTCTACGTACGACTCCGTACTAAGTACCGCCCCCCTCCTTAACATATACCGCCCCCCCTCCTTAACAGCTACCTATTAACCTTGCCGTCCTCTACTTCTACCGACATCTATATACGAGCATAGTTCTACGCTAGATAACACCGTAGCAAGGTTTTCGATATAAGTTATTCTATACTAAGGCTTTAGAGGCTACGGCGTTTTCTATCTACGGTAAGCCCTAGCGTCCTACGCAAGCGTATTACGTCTGCCTTCGGAGGAAGTATCAAGTCGTAGTATCGGTTAGTAGCCTCGAGTCGTAATATACTAGAGTCGTAGTGTACTAGAGTCGCAGTATACTAGAGTCGTAGTATACTAGAGTTAGAGAACAGCAAGAGTCGGAGAACAGCAAGAGTCGGAGTATACTAGAGTCGGAGAGAGTCGTACATTAATACTGTATTTATATTATATTAGCAAGAGGCCTTAATAGTATTAGCAATACGAGATACTAGCTTACCCGCCCGAGGCTACAACCAAGCGACGCTGTATTGTGCCTAAAGGAAATTCCGCGTATAAAATGCGACGCGAGCAAGCTCTACGACGTTCCCCTAGTAGATGTCGATTAGCACGATATAGAGGTGTTCGCTATCTACGGATAGTAGGCCGACAATATATATACCTATGTTAGTAGAATATAAGCGACTAAACCCGGGGCCGAGAACTAGATCGCTCGTAGGCGTAGAGGCATCGACAACTAATAGAGTCGTCTTTACGAATAGCCGACGCTGCTAGTCGAATAAGTAAACGAATATCTAGTCGATACGTACAATTAGGCTACTCGCTTGCTTAATGAAGTCGCCTATCTTAAAAGTTAATCGCCGTTAGGACGAGCGGTTATAGAAGCTAAACTTCTTATAGTAGGCGAATAACCCTCTAAATAAGTAAATGTTCGGTATACTGTAGTCTCTGCTATACGACGCAGTTAGCGCTATAGTAAAGGGAATATATATGTTGTTACGTAGCTCGCTAGCCCTAGTTAGCAGCTTATATTCGGAGCGGATGAACTTCGATAGAATACAGCCGGTTACTAAGGGATCAAGGTATACGCTATTAGTAAGGACGACCTTATTATTATCGTCGTCGTTATTAGCGAGACTGCTATTAAGTATTATCTGCTCTAACCGTAGAAGTATACTAGAAAAAAGCTATAGACACAGTACGTAGATCTCCTTAATAAGCTTCGTAGCAACTAGCTTAGTATACTTAAATGCGTTAGCAAGGGCAAGGCAGAGAGTTTGGCGCCTATTCTCTTTAGACAGAAGGTCCTTCTCGGGATAGCGGTGATTCGTAGTATAGATAGCCTTCTTAAAGAAGCTACACAAAAGTTAGTTATAACCTACTGCTATTAAGCATCTACGTACCGATGCTTGTCCTCTCCGATAAGGACATTTATATTGACCGGTAACCTATACTCGTCGGCAGTTATAGCGTAATAGATAGCGACGTGCATATTAGGCTTCTTTATATAGCTCTCGTATACAGCAGCCTTCTTACCCTACTCGGTAGCTCTACCTCTACCTCTACCTCTACTATCTGTCTGCGATATATACGAGCTAGCTTTAGATAGAGCTACTGATCCAGCTCTTAACGAGGCGACAGAACTAGCAACAGAGCTAGCGCGACGTAGTGTATATCTCTTATCTACTACTATTAACTAGGCAAGGGTAGAGAGGAGCTACTAAAGCTACGAGCGGTACCCGTAGACAATATCCGCTATCTAGTGCCTATTATATAGGCTAACGGTCTAGCTTATTAGTATCGAGTTGCTTCGTATAGCTGCTGCAAACTAGCTAATAATATAGTTGGTTAGGTTAGCGTTAGCTATTGCATTTGTAGGTACCTTAAGGACATTAAGCAGGTATATACAGATATGCTTCTTACGAAGCTAGCAGCGTAGTAACAAAGGAACAACAATAGACTAGCGGGCGTACTCTAATATACTATAACTCTTCAGATAATATAGCGGTCCTTGTATACGTAGCTAACTTAGCGGAAACGGGAATAAGCGGAGAATAGCCGTATACTCCTTTGTTGCTTTTAGAGTAAGGACTAATTCTAAGAGGAGATTGTAGAGCATATTAGACAGTCCTTAGAACTCGGAATGCGAGGGATCTCTAGGGCGGGAAGTAACGATATCTAATACCGGCGATATCGAGTTATATAGGGTTATTAACGACGGCTCTAGATCTATACCCTACTCCGTACTATAATCCTCGCGGTCCTTCTTAGTCGGCAAAGCGTTAAGGTCCTCTCGTATAGCAAGGACAGTATAATAGTAGCGGCTATTAAGGAAGGTATCGTAGCTAAGCTCGCCGCGTTGCTTACTATCGATAAAGCATATACGGCAGCCAAGTAGAGCTCGCTGTGTCTTTATTCTAGAGTTCTTCTGTTGCTAAGGCATATTACTAATAAAGGCTAGGGTATAGGCGACGAGGATAACCGTACTAGGAATTCTAGGAAGCTATACCTCAATACTACGCTCTAGGGCTGTAAGACATTTAATAGCTAGTAGTACGTCGGAGAAGTTGCTACTATGTAGTCTAATCGTAAAAGGAAGAACATTGGCTCGGCGTGCCCGCTTATAAAAAGACAGACCTACGAAGATAAAGTAAAACCCTATTAACATACGATATACATTACGGTACAAACCAAAGCTATTAATAAAAGTGAGAAGTAGTATTAAGAGGGTCCGTCGTAGACCTAATGTCTTACCGTTTTAGCGACTCTATATTCGGTTAAGATTCTTAAGGTATATCCGGCCAAATACTTGAATCTTAAGCTCGCCCCGAATTAGATAGTTAAGGCAAAGTAGTATTACGGTTAGTAGCGTTAAACTGAAGTCGATAATACGGCGTATAAGCAGTGCTGCCGCTAATACTAGCGGTAGTAGTCTTAGTACAATCTTGATATTCTAGAACGTATAGTCTAGAACAACGTCTACTATACGCTAGCTAATACTAGACTTATTGCAATACAAGACGTTATTCTACGATAGAACGCGCTCGTTAGTATCAAGTAGAGGGTTGAATATAGTAGCGTAGCTGCTAAGCTACTGCTGATTTAGTAACTCTTACACTTTAACAACGATATAGCTACGTTAGACTACGTTACTACGAAAGTCTCTCCTAACACCGAGGACTCTCCTAAGGTAACTGAAGACACCTGTACGCTAGCTTGAATCTGTATTCGAGTAGGCTCCGTATATTCGATTCTAGTACCGAAAGGTAATAACATTACTAGGAAAGATCGGCTGTCTAGTATAGAAGTATACAAACTCGCTAGATATTAAGCGGATAGATAATATCCAAGACTATGACTTATACAGCTTATCTTGCTAATAGCTATTATAGAACTCTCCTATCTGTAGATATATTGTCCTCGTAACATCTAATACTAGAAACTTAGTAAAGAGGTCGATTAGGTTAAAGAAGACAAGATCTTCCTCTGTCTTTTAGCGAGACTACTATATACTTTATAGTACAATCTTACGCTTCCTTATAGCAATTAGTAGGAGATACGCTATAGTCTGCTTCTTAAGGGTAGATACGCAAGCTAGAAGATTGTTAATATATACTATAAGCCCTAGTATTCGAAGGATCTCTAATAGACTAATATATATTAGACGGGATATACTAGCTTTATTATACTAGAGACCTAGAGCAACTATAAATAGTAAGGGGTCTTTATTACTCGATCGATACTAGGGTATTAGCTCGGATTCGTCGTCGCTCTAGAAGGCTTGCCCTATAGGGATCCTAATAGGAATCTCGGCATTAGTATTAGTGCCGCTGTCGGTACCGGTATCGGTGTCTACTTCGGAGAAGGTTGTTGTAGGAATTGTATAAAGGTCTAGGTCGGTAGGAGCAGTAAGGGTATTATCGTTATACTAATCGGCTTGCTGAATCTCTTGTAGGTTAAGGTTTATTAGTAACGCAGTCACTTCCGTATTATAAAGATCGATACATTAGATAAGCTAGTCGATATCGATACAGTCTCGGTAGTTATCGTCCTCTCCGATATTATAGATATCGTTATTATTAAACGCTACAAATCCTAGAGGTCTATTGCTATCGAGGTTACTATCGCCGAATCCAGTGTTATCGAATCTAGTATTATCGAATCTAGTGTTATCGAATCTAGTATCGAACTCGTTATCCTAATCGGCACCGGACATAATAGTGTTATTAATCCCGTCCTTATCGCCCTACTCCTCTTGCTCTTACTCTTGCTCTTGCTCTAGCGCTAGCTCTAGCTCTAGCTCTAGCAACTTTATACGGTCTCTAGGTGTTCGTCGTACAGTAGTAGCAACTCGAGAGCGTCGGTAGCTTATCTTAATTGATTGGTAATATTAAGGCTTAGGCAGATAAGTGTATAGTATAAGTAGGCGGTATAAGGGTAAGGTATAAGGGTAAGGTATAAGGTATAAGGTATTAGGTAAGGTTAGTAAAGGCAGGAGCAGTTACGTTCGCCGATAGCGATATAGTAGGGCGTACGTACGGGAAGTACTTCGGTAGTAAAGTTGCCTGTTCTAGTTAAGCGCGGGCCTACTTAGGCCGGCACTAGCGCTACCTAGACAACACTTCACTTTACCTACGGCTTTATACAACCTTAGCACCCTACAAACAATACGTACATCGCGTTTAAATTTATTCCTATACCCGTAAGCACAATATCTATACTATACTATATTATATATCGTACTACGATACTACGAACTGCGATATACTACAAATAGTAAGCAATACTGCTTTGTTCGTACTACTATCTACGTTTGTCGCCGGCCGCTCTCTACAACAACCTACTAGCTAGCGAGCAAACGCTACGCTACTAGTATTAAACCGCGTTGTACGCCTTTGCATCCTCCTTACTATACCCTATTACCCTTACTTAATACCCGTATCCCTTAGTACCTCTTGTCTAAAGTACTCGTAATTACGATAGAGGCCGACCCTAACAACCCGCTACTAGGCGATTAAGTACTAGAGAACACTAGATCAGGCAAGCGTAGCAAGCGTAGTAAGGTAGTAAAACTAGGTCTAGCTAAGCGTAGTAGCAAGCGTAGTAGTACTACTCGTAACACTTTAACAAATATCGGTACTACTAGTAACACTCTATCTCGTAGTACGTACGTATTAGGCAGAGGTAGAGGTCGAGGTAGTACTCTAGGTAGTAGCGACACTCCTGCCTTTTAGCTATTTAGTACGTAGGCCTAGTCTAATCTAACTCAAACCTAGTTCGACGAGCTCCGAAACGACTAGCCTATATAAACTTAACCTAAGGAGGAAGAACAAGACGAGTATAAGGCAAGACTTCTAGGCTAGTCGCAAATCTCTAGTAAACAGGACAACGCAAACCTCGATCTAGTACTTGCTAGTTAAGGACCGTACTACTACGGACCGCTACTATAGCAACAGAATCCTAGATACGGTTAGTCTAGATACGGTCAGTCTAGATACGGTTAGTCTAAATACGATTAGTCTAGTAAAGGTTAACAATTCTAATTACCGGGTATACAGTCCTATCCTCGTTAGCTTTAGTAACGTAGAACTTAGCCCGGATCCCTCTAAATACTATCTTAGGGCCTTCGTCCAAATTTTCCTATACTCTCTAGCTAACGCGTATCGTTAATACAGTCTGCGCTATTAATATAGTCTTTAGGAAAGCAAGTACGAGCATTCTCTTCGTAACTCCTATTACTATAGCAGAAACGTACTATCTAGCCGCTCGTATATCAATATATAGGTAGATCTCGGTTAACAGTACCCTATTCTACCGTTACTCTATCCCGTATAGCTCGTTATAATAGCAATCTTCTTAGTACTAGCTATAGTAGTAGTAGTAGCCGTAGCAGTAGTAGTAGCCGTAGTAGTCGTAGTAGCGGTAGACCTAGTAGACCTACACTTAACAGCCCGGGCATTACTTCCGGTAACTTTATTATTAATCCTACTACTCGCGCGGAGCTTCGTACTAAGTTAAAGGCTAGCGCAACCCTCCCTCGCAAAAGCAAACTCAAGTTAACGGACAAAGAGCTACTTACTAAGAATAAGCGCAAGTTATTCGAGTCTAAGCTTAATAGGGCTATTAGGTAGAACTACTTCCTCTTATATTGCTACCTTAATACGCAAGACATTATCGACTTTGTCTATAAGGACCGTATTGATGTCGATAGTACTGATTAGGATACTACGAAGCTAAAGATCTCCGAAAACAGCCGCTTATATAAGTCAAAAACTATATAGAACTTTAAGGCGTTGATCTAGAATATAATTAAGCAGGATCCAAGCCTTGTCGAGATCCGTACTACTACATTTTCTAATAAGTTTGCTTAGACCTTTAATAAGTACAACTACTTCTATTACTTCTACTTTATAAAGGACTACCTAAATATTGATAGAAGCTCTAAGCTTAGTAAGTAGTTTCTTTAGACGATCTATGTTAACTTAGGCGTTCAAGTACGTAAGTGTATTATTGCTAGTACCTCTAATCGTTAGAACTAGGCCTTAGGTTTCTAGGATAAGATTGCGCTTCTAGAGGATTACGATTAGGTTGGAATTACTGATTTCTAAGAATTAAGTGCCAAATTCCGTACTATCAAAGCAACGAAAAAGCGCGACTTTACTATAACCAAGGCGTCGTACGTCTTAATAGGCCCGCCGCTACAAAAGAAGAAGACTATTATTCTACCGGCCGATAAGCGCACTAGTAAGGATATCGACGACCTTGATAAGGACGAGGAGGAAGAGAATAAAGACGAGGGCGAGGGCGAGGGCGAGGGCGAGGGCGAGGGCGATAGCGGAGGTAGAGGTAGAGGTAGAGGTAGAGGTAGAGGTACTAAGCAGGACGATCTATTCTTCGGCACCGGCAATCAGCCTAAATACTAGTTCGGTATAGATAGCGTCTTTAATTTCGATACTACTCCGACTAAGGCACTCGCTCGTCGCCTTAACAGTACCTCTATCTAACAGCGCTACGCCTATCAGCAGCGCTATATACCTTAGAAGCGCTATATGTCTTAGTAGTACTAGACCGTTCGTCGCTTTAACGATAGCTCGCTTACTAAGTTTGACCCTTCCAAGTTTCTAATACTAGTCGTTGTCGATAGTAATATCGATAAAGACGAGGAAGAAGATAAGGAGGTAAATTATACAGAGCGAGGCATCGAGGATAAGTTATAGGAGACTCTCCGCTAAGACTAAACAATATACTAATATATTACCGAACCCTTTACTACCTCTCGTACTCCGTTACTAGTACGCTAAAAGCTAGCTCCTTCTACCTTCTACCCTTTTACAAATACCCCCCCTTCCCCCCCCCCCCCCCTCTAGCCCTTTTCCTTCTTATTTATGTTATCACCGTTGCTGTTATCAATTATTTGCGTTAGTTACTTGTCGAGCTCTTTATAGTCTTCTATAAAGGGTTACTAAATTAAAAAGCGTTCGCGTACTAAAAATGTTGTTTAATTCTATATCTTTAGTAAGGTAAAAAGTCTCGTCGGTATACCCTAAAGTAAGGCATATACCTAAGGTAATATATATACAGCTCCGGCTAGGCAGGGTACGTAAGGTAACGGGTACGGTGCCTGCCCGCGTACAGATGCCTAAGGTATACCTGCCTAAGGTATACCTACCTATATTAGATTAGAAACTTGTATTAGCACTATATTAATATAGTATCGCGTTCTGTAATATTATATTAACACTATGTCCTTTACGCTACTATATTGTAATAGCAATTGACTATTAATATACATTACACTTTTAATATATACCTTGCAAAACACAAAGATACAAAGTTCACTGTAGCACTAGAGTATCTGAACCCTACACTGCGGCAACACGCTTACGTGGCTACTAAGGACTCCGGTAAGGTAGGTAGTCTTCTTACCTAGGTACTATAGTACCGTACTTCTAGAAGGTACTTGAATTCGCTCTCCGAAATTTTCATCATTAGTATCAGCATTGGCATTAGCATCATTAGCATCAGTATTATCCAAATAGGGAAGGCCGATCAATACCTTAGGTAATGCCCGAACGTGATCGACAGACCGAACCTTACCGAACCGACTAACTGACCGAACCTGACCGACCCGACTGACCGAACGACTGACCGAACGACTGACCCGACGACCTGTTGATCCCGCTGACAAACACTAGGTACCTTTTACAAATATACGTTTTCAAAAAGGGAAAGGGAAGGAAAGGGAAGGGAAGGAAAGGAAAGGTAGTAAACAGAAAAGGCAAGAAAAGGCTTGAAAGTACTCATGTACCTCCACTGCACTGTACTGTACTGTGGTGCACTAGGTGGTATACCTAGGTACACTCTGCAAGGCTACACTGGATTAGGTATATGTATGCAATAAGCAAGCCTACAGCAAGCCTACATGCAAGCCTAGGTAGGTATATGCAAGCCTAAGGTATATGCAAGCCTAGGTAAGGCATATGCAAGCCTAGGTACCTAGGTACATATATGCATTATGCAACATGCAAGTACCTAGACGGGTCGGCTATATCTCTGTGTGGGATTTTGATGAATAGGACGGGATGGTTAAGGTACCTGTCCTCCTAGGATAGATGGATAGATGGATAGATGGGATAGGATGGATGGATGGATGATGGAAGCCTAAGTCTATGAGCCTGTGAGTCTGTCAGTCTATAGGAGGTAAGTTTGTGAGCGTATGAGGCTACTCACAGCCATGTACCTACTGTATGTATCTCAGTGGTCACTCACCATTGTTGGTTGGTGAGGTTGTAGGTTTGCAGTAAGCCGGTTTGTGCAGAACTGCAGATGGTGTAGTGTGGTTGGATGGTTGGTTGGTTTTGACCCACTCACCCACACCCTCTTACACACCACACCCGCTCTCTCACCCTCCACCTCACCCTTCTCACTCACACACACACACACACTGGTCTCTTTCTGACATGCATTACACACACATGCATATCATATGCAATCATGCATACTACATGTACATATACATCGGTACAGGGGTGTCTGCAGGTACGCGAACTCGTGATCGAAGTGACCGAGTGACCGAGTGACGAAGCTCTGGATGGGTTGGCTGGCCGGCTGGTTGGCTGGCTGGATGGATGGAAAGGATGGAAATGTTTTTCCAAGTTGAATTTGGGGTGAGTGAGATGGCGTGATGGCGTGAGGATCTTATGAGGATTCGGAGACGAGGTTCAGGTGATGGACGATGATGATGAAGAAGAAGAAGAAGGAGATCTTGAAGAGGATGAAAAGGAAAGAGGAAGAAAGGAGAAGAAGCAAGTAGCTGTACCTTTAGTGCTCAATGCCAACTGGAAGCAACGAGTAACAAGCAACAAGCAACAAGCGAAAAAGATCGTCGATCGTCTTGCTCAACTCGATGTCCACTCAACCCAACTCCACTCCAACAGTGCAAGGTAAAACCAAATACCTGTATGTATTCTGTACATTCCAAAAAATCATGTCTGAACCGACTTGCAATGCTCAAGACGTGGATGGAGCTGTTGTTGTTTGCAGAAAACAGAAAATGGACCAAAAAAAAGCAAAAAAACAGAAAAGGTCCCCAAGCCACCTGCTCACCTGCCACATGCCATATACCACATGCTCTGTTGGCCCAATTTCAAATTGTCAGCTACCTGTATGTATGAGGTGTGTGTGTGTGTGTCAACCTGAACATATTGATTTCAATTGGTCCCGTCCCTCATTCTCTCCCTCTCTCTCTCTCTCTCCCTCCCTCCTCCTCTCTTTCTTACTCTCACTCACTCACTCTCTCTCTCTTTCTCACTCTCCAAAATAAAAAGATAAAAGGTCAGATAGAGGTTACTGTACTTGTACTGTACCGTACCGTACCTTCCATACCGGACCTTCCATACCCTCCCGTACCTAGGTAGGTATCTACCGTACCGTACCCGCCTGAACCCTGCCTGCCTGCTGCGCCTGTGTGTGTGCCAACCGCTTCAAGTCGTGCCATTGAACTTTTTGAACAAAATTTATGCGCCTCGCCCCGAAACCCATGTGTGTTTTGCTGAATGTGTGGGATCAAAAGAGAGAAAAAAAAACTTTTTTTCCTTGCTTCTTCTCGACCAAGCACACCGTATTCAATTCATTCTTTCCCTGTCGGGAATATCTTCTCCATGCCGTTGCTTTACCTTCTTTCCTTCTCCCCTGGGTAGCGGTGGCGGGAAAAATATCAGGTATATATAATGGTCGCGCACTTTTCCCCGCCTCGTCTACCTTCTATTTCGCTCGCCGTTGCTGATGCTATAAATAATCGAATGGAATGATGCCTGGGTATCGTGCACACAGCCGTAAAAAGAGGGTCATTAATCGTGATAGTGGTTGGTATTGTTATTGTTGTTGATGTTGATCATGTTGTTGTGGTGGTGGTGGTGGTGGTGGTGTTGTTGAACGTTCGTGGTGGAGAGCAGTGGTATGGGTTCATGCTCCATGTGGGTGGCGTAAGCGGGAAGCTGGTCGACGACGGGAGGCATACCAGAGGGCGGATAGTCGAACGACTCGGATTTGCGACCGTCGGGTTGGTCGAGTTGCGATGACCCATACGCGGGTAGTTTGATCATACGTACGCGGTTGTCGGTGTCGGCTCCGTCCCTGCTGCCCCATGTTGTCTGAAAAGGCGGTCAGCGATGATGAAGAAACAGGTCATACCCCCCCCCCCCCCCCCCCCCTCTCTCCCACCCGAATCGGGAATGGTACTGAACCTACCTCACTGAGAGTGAAGGCTCCATAGAGCTTGATTAAGCCATGGAAATAGCCAAATGCAATGTAGAGAGGCATATATACCACATCTGCAGGATAACGGAAAAAGTGGCCCCAGAGCTTCACAGTCTTGCTGAAGCCATAGGTCCACAGGATGAGGAATGTGAAAAGGTACCATCTCGAATCAGACGACCACTCCGTTGATGCTTGATACCATGATGTAAATATCAGAATATCATAAGGCAATGCCCATGCTGTTAATGTGGTCTGTAGCACCGTATATGTGCTCCACGGCTGGGTACTAGATCAGGGTATCAGTCAGTACAAGCACCGAATCAGAGCGGGTGGTGGTGGATCATCAACATACTACCAATAGTGGCGCTCCACGAACAAGCTCGTCAAGTTGCTGCGCCAATTACTGCGAACCCAACGCAGACATTGGCTGAGATACTTGGGCCCATCTTCCAATGTCGTCCGCACCTCGCATTCTTTGTGATACTGCATCTTGATCTTCCAGTCATGCGAGTACAACCATCTCGTGATGAAGTTGTCGTCATCCGCATTGAGCTGCATCGTCCTCCACTCCTCGTGTGTGAAACCATGCGTGAAGGCCTCGTCTTGCAGAATGTCACTGCGATACGCCACCGTTCGCCCCGAGAGACACGGGAGGCCTCCGTCAATGTTAAGGCACGCCGAGCAATCCCAGTTGCGTCGTTCCAGATACGTGGCGCCCAAGAACGCAAAGGCACTCATCGAGTCCGGCCGTTTCAGCCTTTGCGATGTGCCCACTCCTCCCGTCTTCGGGTCTTCAAACGGTGCCAGCATCCATGGCAGCACCTTTTCCGGCCAGACTACATCGTCATCGACGAAAATGGTGATTCGGGTGACCACCTCGGGAATGCCTCGACACATTTGCCTGCGCTTGTTCGCCTCTCGAATGCTCAGCACGCGGATCTTCTTCGCATTGATCTCGTTGGCCATCTTGGTGAGGGCCTCGCTGTTCGCATCGATGGTGACCAAGAGCAGCTCGTACGGCTCTGACTTGAGACATGTTGAGATGGTGTCTCGGAGGGAATCGCCACCAGTGGCAATGGTGGGAAGAATTATCGTCACGTCCTGCGAAGTATATGACGGATTTTCGGCAATTGGTACAGGCTTGAAGGTCCAATGGGAGATGCAATTAACGATCAAACGAATATATCGAAACAACCTGCAGGCACAATTGATAAGTGAGCGCTCACGTGGGCAGGACAGATTGAGTTTTGGGGGGGTACCCGTGCCGTTCAAGAATGGAAGGAAGGCAATGAATGGGGGATTGGGAAGAGGAAAGATGGCACACATACCATGCAAAGACGGCGACATAATACCAGGAAACCATGCTGCGACCCTGAAACGAGAGGAGGTGGTGGCAAGTCCAGCGTCGACATTGGACATCCGCAAGGGAGGTATAAAGAAGGCGGCGATCAGAGGAAGGACAAGCGAGTATAAGAATTGGCAACATTTTCCTCGGTTGTCATGCGCGAGCGCTTAGGGTCCAAACCATGCTGGTCTGTATTCTGTTAGCACACTTTTTCTGCTGCAGAGGTCCATAGCTGATGAGATCACCGGTTTGGAATTAGAGGCGGCGAGCAGCTGGTCCACACCCTCGAATGGGAGCTGAGTTGGCGCATGCACAAGAGCTCTGGGCTGTGGGCTGTGGGCTGTGGGCTGTTTGTTGGTGCTTGGTGGCCGCCCGTCCCTCGCCCGCCCCCCTCCCCTCTCTCTTCCTCTCCCGGTCGACATCTCTGTCACGGAAGCGTGGTGGGGTCAATCAGGTAAGGTACCTCTAATCATCATTTTAGCCCGCTCGCTCGCTCGCTCGGAGGGCTCGCTCGCGTCTGGCTCCTGCAGGTCAAGCTAAGGATGGCACGAGCGGGAAATGCTCGTGCCCGCTGCCCGTCGCCCGTCGGTTGGTGCTGGTTGTTGACTAAGGCACGGTGTATTGATTAACGTGCGGTCGGCGCCCACGCCCTGCGCGCACATGGTTCCCAGCATGATTATTCCATTGCGTATGCGCATGATTCCTGGACGACGGAGGCGGCGGTGGTGGTGGTGTCCTCTCCTGTCCTGTCTTTCGCATCAGTGTCGGCGAAGCAGCATCGCGCGCTCATCTCAGCACTCTGTCTTCGTCAGCAGGCACTGCCAGCCAGGCAGAGACGGGTAGATTGTGAGTCAGCCCGGTCCAGGCAGACAGGCCGACAGACAGGCAGACAGGCGGGCAGGACAGGCTGGCCAGGCAGGCTGGCTGGCAGGCTGGCTACACTTTCCAGTTGCTGCGACGATGAGTGGTAGGAGGATTCTACAGTAGTACTATCCGTCGTAGCCTGCAGCTCCAGTCCAGTACAGTACCTAACCTATATAGTATGAAGTATGTAGCATGAAGGGTATGTATGTACCTGAGAGATGGTGCTGTGTCTGTGTGTCCCGTCTGCTTCCAATGCAGTACTCCCATGCGGCGGCACGACTGGCTGGCTGCACGTCTGCCACTGAGCCTTGAGGCGCCAGGAGGGAACGTCAAGCTGCGGATGGGATGGGCCAATCTCGGACAGGCTGCATGGAACGAAGACGGGCCCCAGCTGCTGCTGCTGGTTGAAGGTCGGGCGGCAAAAGAGAACGAACGGCAGCACGGCAAAGGCGTGAGTGTGTCTGTGAGCCTGTGAGGGGAGGGTTGAAGGGGCCCGAGGACGAGCGAGCACCGAGACGGAGCCCCCGACGCGTAAGATCAGGTCAGGTCAGATCACGACCTACCCAACCTAACTTTTCAGGCACCACCACCATCTGGCATCCAGTGGCATCGACACCGGGTAGGTATACCAACATCCTCCTCCTCCTCCTCCTCCTCCTCCTCTTCCTCTTGCTAGTACTACTTACTGTACTGGTACCCACCTACCTACCTACCTACCTACCTACGCGCTGGACACCCTCCATCGCCGCGCGCTCGCCGTCGCGCTCGCTCCAGGGCGTTGAGGACTGCAGACGTGCCACATGCATGCCATGTACATGTATACACACGCACACACACACACACACACACACACACACACACACACTCGCTCGCCGTCAACACAGCACCGAGACTGCATCATGAGCCAGAATCCAGTCGGTGCATGTGTCGATAATCGACGATGCTTCAGCCCATGTCGATGCTGGGGTAGAGGCCGCCGGCAACTAATGACGACTTCTCACCTCCGTAGCGTCGTCGCAACATGATCGGTGCACAATGGACGGAGAGCAAGGGCCAGGGCCTTCGACGACACCACCCTCGTGTGAGAGTACGTACCTCGAATCCCTGATGGCCAGATCTTGCGCCCGGCCCGCCCAGCAGGCCTCCTCCTGGCTTTTAGGTTGCGGCCTTCACAGGCTTCATCAGCGCGCGCGCAAAACGTTGAGGACTGTACATGTCGTGATGTTGTAAGCGATACTACTTGTGCCGAACCACCTACCCTCTTACGCCTGCCGTATCTGCTACCTACCTGACCACCTCCTACCTTACTACCGAACTAGGTACATACGGTACCTACATACCTTGCTTGGACCTGACTGTCGCTGACCACTTCTCCGCTCTTCACGACATGTGCTACGTGATAGCCGCCTGCCCGCTCAACACGCATGCGGTGCGGCTTTCGTGGCAAATTCCTTCGCGCGAGCCAGACCTTGTTTTTTTTTCTCTTTTCTATCGTGCACCAGACCATCCAGTGCCTCAACTAGGACACAAGGCTTACACTAGACTTTGCTCAAGTGTGTTCTTGGCACTCGATTACGAAACCTGATGGAGCGAAATGTCCGAACATGTGCAAATCGGACTTTTTGCTTTTCCGTACATTTTCTGGAGCGCACCTGATGAGCGGTTTGACGTCAAGAGAGCACCATTCGACTCCACCGGCGCCCGCTGCAGAGGAGCATGATCCACGAGAGCAGAGCTTACTTGCTTGCGCTTGGGAGAGTGGTGTGCGCACTTGTTTGATGAGCTGCTCCATAGCATTGATGAACTACGAATCCGGGGTTGTAACAATGCGTGGATTGCGTGCGATCTTCTCGCGTGGAATCCGCTCCCCGTTCCGGTGCGTGCGTGCAGACTGCAGACTCCCTGTATAGACGAGAGTAGAAGACAGCTGGAGGATTTCGCTTAAACACAAAAGGAGCTCCTCTTCCTGGAATCCTGAATGCTTGCTGCATCCACAGCTCCGCACCGCATGAGCTCCACTCCACTCGTTAGCTAGCGTGAGCATGAGCGCTCGTTCAGACATCGGCCATTTAGGGCCTTGCGCACGATGACACGATTGCCCTGCCATGTGTCGTCAAGACGAAAAAGTAAAGCATCAGCATCGCTGTCCTTTCTGTCCTTTTGACCCACTGCTGCGCTTGGAAACTTCGGTCCGCGCGTCTCGCTACTGCTGGAGAGGGAGGGAGGGAGGGAGGGAAGAGAGAGAGAGAGAGAGAAGGCAAGAAAGAAAGAAAGAAGAATCCCCATGTCGCTGTCGCTGTGCCAGAGTGAGTCTGCCAAATCTGACGTCTTTTTTTTTGTCGCCTGCACCATGTTTAGGTATTATGTTGCCTCGTGCACGACCGACCGTTTCATGTCAATGCAGGCGGGTCTTATCTATTACGACCCGACATCTTTCACAATAGTTGCATCAATACGACACGTGTGATTGTGTCTGTGTGTGTGTGTGACAGGTGTTGTTGTCACGGCGGAAATAGGATTTGTGATGTGATGCAACACCACCAGACCTACCTAATGTACCTACCTAATTGAGATTTTTCCAGGTCTGCAGGTACCTAACTACCAGTTGAGTAATACTCGCCGGAGCAAGTCCCCCCAAGCGCGAATTTGCCGCCGGAATCACACTCCTTACTTCCCACAACCGGCGCCGCGAGACTTGAGAGATCTGCTTTTCAGGCAACCAAGCAGTAGCATGGGGGTCAGGCGCGAGGGGGGGGGGAAGTCACGATATGGTTTTTCTGTTTTCTAGAAAAATCAACTTTCGTGTGTGTATGTGGTGTATGCTTGCGCCTTGATTTCTTTTTTTTTTTGTCTTTCTCGGTATTAACTCTCTCGTTTTCTCTCTTTCTTTCTCTCTTTCTTCCCTTCTTTCTCGTGTCATCCAAGAGAAGCAAAAAAAACCCGGCCAGGTATTAATTCGAGAATCCTCCCCCCCTTCCCCTTCCAAAAGAAGCAGCCCGGCCCGGGTCTAGTCGGAACTCACTCACTCACTCTCTCACTCACTCACCTTTTTACTGTCAGGCTGAATAAGAGAAGGTACCGACCTTTACCTTACCTAGGTAATGCCTTCTTCTAATGCATGCCTTCCTTCTTCGCCTACCCGCCCCACCCTATCTCCAAGGCCCTTTGGATCTCGCTGTCCTCTCCAAATCCCGTCAGTCGGTCAGTCATTCAGTCAGCTGTTTCCGCCTGCCCGGGAAACCCCATTTCTCCAGCGCGGAACTTTTACTCTTTTCTTGATCGCCAATGCTTTTCATTTTTGTATCTTGGCTCTTTCCATGTCTTCCATCTTACTCTTCGATGATGCATAGCATGGCATTCTCGGCAAATCAGATAAGAGGTACTACCTGAAAGTACATGTAGGTAAGCAAAAAATCTGGAATGATTCGGGGGGTGGTTGCTGTTGCCTACCTCACCTTCCTACCTACCTACATGTACCTGGGTAATCAGGTTACCGCGTGGATACGTCAAGTTGGGCGGGCGGAATGGGATTGTTAGCAGAAGTGGCATTCTTTTTCTTTTTCTTTTTCTTTTTCTTTTTCTTTTCCTTTTTTTCCCTTTTTTCGAGAAAAAAAGTGCAAAAAGTGAGACAGAGATGAAGCCGCGCATCGTATACCTACTGTAAACTCACACACTCTCTCTCTGATGGGGTGAGGTAGGTACTAGTATTATTGTAACTCAATAATAGTGCGATCAAAAATACAGTATGAGAGGCCCGCTGACAAAGTCGCCATCACCTACCCCCTGGCTCTTCCGGCTACCGCCGTACTGTAGCGGGATAAAAGAATCCCACTACTTTACCGACTACATGTACCTTACCTTACCCTCTTAATTACCTTCTTCCTCCATCACAACAATTCCTGGTTCGTGTTCGTTTCAAAAGGGACCAGGTATTTGGGGGGGGAAGAGGTGGAGGTAGAGGTGGCTTTAACAAGTGTGGGCAGCAGCAGCACACCACACACACACCCCCCCTACTAGGCTGTGCCTGTGTTTTGCCTATATCGTATTTGTGTGTGTGTGCATCATTGGTGTGGTTTCTTACTACGACACTTACGTACCTACCTACCTGTACCTGTAGGTAGGTACCGGCGATCCGCGTCTCTCGGTGCTTGCCCGTGAGAATGGTCCATGGGTAATGTATGTATGTAGAGCCTGGGAGGGGAGGGGAGGGGAGGGGAGGGGAGGGGGGTGGAGCAGCCAGTAACAGTGTACATTGTATCTGGAGAAAGTGTTGGTTGGCATTCCCGAGATTTGACTTTTTGTATTCGAAAAAAAGAAAGATACGCGCGGGGAGAGCCGGGATCTGGGGACCAACATGTTGTTGTTGCTGTTGTTGTTGTTGTTCGGCGAGGTGTTGTTTTGTTGGTCCACACCAGAACAGGCTGATATAGCATGCAGCCAACCTGCATATTAAGATAGTGACATGTGGATGGCGTATTCGGACGGACGCGTTCTAGATTGTGCCGTTCACAAGGGAGTCCTTTGATTGCGAGTGGAGACGATGTTGCAACTCGCAACCTACCAGGTACTGATTGTGTAGGTACATGTAGACCGAGTCTGATGGGTACGCCGGTACGGTAGTGACCAACTTCGCAGCTACCTGTACCTGGCAACTTCAACCTTCTACGTCGATGCCGGTGCTGGTGCTGGTGCTGATTGGCACAACTGGACTCACCTAGTCACGTTTCTGATAGGTCGCTGGCGACTTCTTGTCCGCCGCTCATTCGACTTGGGACTCGAGGGGAGCTAGGGACTGTGTATCTGGCTGTTGTACACAGAATGAAAGAACCGTCTGTTATCGTCTACGTCCAGGAATGCTCAGGACTCTGCACTATGCACAATGTTACACGCACCGACAAGATCGTGTCGGGCGCCGTTCGATCCTGCCGACGCAGCCAGGCCACAATCTCCCTGACCACATCCATCTAATAGGTATAGTGTGCTTCAACACACACACACAAGTCTTCTTCTCTGTCGCGACAACTCATTCAATGATGGTCGTGCACGGCGCTGCTCCTGTACCCAACAAGCTTGAAGCGCCCGATGATCTCTCCGATCGAGAAGAAACCAATGGTCTCAGCAGTTACGATGCCGACTTGGGTCAACGCGGCAGGATCGAGGTTCCTCAGTCGTTCCACGAATGACTGTGGGTTTTGGATCGCCTGGTCTGCAGTCTTCTCGGCGGCTTTGGCAGTCCGCGACCCAAAGCTGGCGGGGTTGGATACGGCGTTTCGAAGCGGTGCGATGGCGGATTGAACGGATTGCGCATTACTGAGAGAGTCAGCTCACTTGCCTTTCCCGCCGCCATTTGCTGGGCTACACTTACGGTGGCTGCATCCCGCGGCCAGAGTACACTATCTTGCCGAGTTCGCCGACTACCTTGCCATAGTATACAACGTGTGGAATGAGACCTAGTGCACGCATGCTCAGTCAGATAATGTGTTGTCCGTAAACCGTCCCGTCTCCTATCTCACCTTGTACAAAGCCAATGAGCGCGCCTGTGCGGCCGCCGACTGTCGAGAGGCTATTGCTGACGCTCGACACGGCCTTGCTCAATGCAGGCCCGGCTGAGCTTGTCACTCTGGACAGTCCTTGCTGTGCTTTTGATGCCGTACTCTGGGCAGTCTCCTTTGCCGCGGTTCCGGCCTTGGATGCGGCGTTGGCGGCTTCGGAGGTGGTCGAGGCGGCGCGACGCTGGAAGAGGACCTTGGACTGGCGGAGGACCATCCGGGACATGGCTGGAGATGCCATTGTGTTGAGGAAGTGCTGGGTATCTGTCTGAAGCTGTTTCAATGGCTGAGCTGCTACTGCAAAATCACGAAGTCCGACGCGGGAGATGCCGGATCAAGGGACGCTAAATCCTCCGTGGCACGCCCGGGCCCCCGAGGAGGCAGCTTCCGACCGCGAATGTAGAAATATTTAATTTTGTATCTACAAGCTTCCACACTGACTCAACTCGCGCTGCTCGTCACAACGGACGACGCCTTATGGATCCTCTCAAGCTGCTGTCTCGGTCGACTAAGCGCTCGAAAAGCGCGCCTCTTCAGCGAACTACTCCTTCCAGTGGCCAAAATGTACAGCCGCAACTTTTTCCATCATCGATAGAGGCGGTCACGTCCAGCTCGAGAAAGCGCAAGCGAGTGCAGGAGCCGACGGAGACGCCAACAGAGCTGGACTTCTTTGGTGGTGGGCAATCCAAGCTCGCTCGCAAGGGTGGTGACGAGCAAGTGTCGCACGAGAAGGAGACGGGCGCAGACGTGGCTGGACAAGCGGACAACGCACGTGTTGGTGTGTCGCATGGCTCTGTGCCTGATCTTTCGACGGACGAGTGCAAAGGTGTATTGCGACAGCATAAGGTGAAAGTCACTTGGCTCAACCCACCTGCTCTCGCGAAGAAGGGTCGCTCGAAGGGCAAGGAGAAGAAGAAGGTTAAGCCAGAGAAGGTGGACAAGGTGCCATTGTTTCCACAGCCTCTACAATCATTTTCGGAGCTGCGTGTCAAGTATGGCATCTCGACAAGAGTGGCAAACAACGTCGAGGATCAAGGCTATGCAACACCAACGGAGGTACAGCTAGGCGCAATCCCACTTCTCCTGGGGCCGCCGAGCTCTCTATTGTCTAGTGAAGCTTCTTTACCGGCAGATAGTCATAAGAACATTGATCTGTTGACCGTGGCACCTACTGGCAGTGGCAAGACCCTTGCGTTCGCTATACCACTGATTCACCATCTTTCGCAAACAAGACGAGAGACGAAAGATGCGCCGAAGACCATATCTGCCATCATCCTTGCTCCCACCAAAGAGCTCGCAAGTCAGATTGTGAATGAATGCAAAAAGCTTGCCCAGAACACGGGTCTACGTGTGACGCAAGTACGAAAAGGCATGAAGCTAGGATTACCAACTGCTGCGCCTGGAAGCGATAGTGAGAATGAACAATCGGACCAGTTGTCAATTCAAAGCGGGACTGTTGTCAAATCCGACATTTTGGTGTCCACGCCCGGTGTGCTGGCTAGCATGTTGCAAGATGCGCATCGGGACAGCTGCAGCGCACTATCTGAGGTGAGATATCTGATACTAGACGAGGCAGACGTGTTGCTAGATCCACTGTTCCGAGAACAGACTCTGTCCATATGGAACAGGTTGCCACGGAAGAATCTGCGCGCAAGCCTTTGGTCTGCGACGATGGGCAGCAATATCGAAGAGCTGGCTCGATCAGTGATGCGCGAAAGATGGATTCGACTGAATCAAGATGAGACTGCTGAAGCACCTCTCATTAGACTGGTGGTCGGTCTTAAGGACTCAGCAGTGCCAAATATTGAACACAAACTTGTGTACGCAGCCTCGGAGCAAGGAAAACTAATGGGTTTGCGAAACCTCTTGCACCCGGCCACCACTTCAGCTGATTCAGGGCCTCCATTACTACCGCCGTTCCTTGTATTCACACAGACGATCGAGCGAGCCATTGCCCTACACTCGGAACTGCTCTACGATATACCTGCCGAGGCTGGTGGGATCAGTAGAATAGCGGTTTTGCACTCGGACCTCTCTGACACAGCACGCGACAGTGTTATGACCAAATTCCGCAAGGGGGAAGTCTGGGTTCTCATTACGACGGATTTGCTTTCTCGGGGCGTCGACTTCCGAGGCGTCAATGGCGTTGTGAACTACGACATACCCACATCCAGTGCAGCATATATCCATCGTGTGGGTCGTACTGGTCGCGCGGGACGCGAGGGCGGCGTGGCAGTGACGTTCTTCAGCCAGGAAGATATTGCATATATGAAGCCGATTGCGAATGTCGTCGCCACAGCACACAAGCAGAAAGGCGTAGCAGATCAAGGCTTGCAGACGTGGCTCCTTGACGCTTTGCCTGACTTGAATAAAAAGGACAAGCAGAATCTCAAGAAGCACGGAGTTGAGGCAAGAACAGCAAGGGGTTTGAACAAAGACCCAAAGGCAGCTCGCAGAGCGAAGATTAGCACAAAAGCAGGCTTCATCCGCCGAGAGGAGAACAAGAAGAAAGGCGCGATACTCGGGAGTCGAAGACGAGAAGCAGCAGCAGCAGCTGAGGCTGGAGGAGAAGACACAGGCTTTGATGGTTTCGAGTGAGATACTACTACCACCACCACTACTACTACTACTACTACTACTACTACTTCATTGCAGGTTCACGAAGAGACCTCCGTCCACCAATAATTGTGCGCCAGTCACGTATTCGCTGAGATCACTCGCCAGAAACACAGCAGGACCTGCCAGGTCTTTCGGTTGTCCCAGTCTGCCTAGAGGTATCCGGCCTTCCATGTATGATCGCTTGTCTGCACTCGCCAGGTCCTCGTCATTGAGTTGTGTCCGGATTGTGCCTGGCAACAATGCATTGCACCTGATGCCATATTTACCAAGAGCGCAGGCGGTACTTTGCATGAGAGATAGAATTCCGGCCTTTGTCGGAGTATAATGGGTCTGACCAGCACCACCGACCAATGCAGAAATACTGGAAATTCCAATAATGCTTCCCCCACAAGGCTCCTGTCGAGACATTTGCTGGGCAGCAGCTTGAATGGCGAAAAAGGCACCGTTCAAGTTTGTCGTGATGGTGTGATTGACCAGATCAGGCGACATTCTAACAGCAGCAAATGTCAGTCATTGCTACATATTGCATAAAGCGGCGAGCAACTCGATACATACGTCAGAAAGTCTGCAAATTGACAAACGCCTGCATTGCTCACGAAGATGTCCAGTCTCCCAAACTTCTCTACCGTCCTCTTCACCAGCTCTTGGCCAGTTTCAGGCTTGGTAATGTCTCCCGGTAGGCCGATCAACATGTCCTGATAATCGGCACCCACTTCATCTTGCAATGCCTCGAATTGGCGTGTGGACTTGTCGTCGGGATAGTAATTCACGGCGACACGAGCACCATGTTCGAGATAATCCAGAGCAATTGCCCTTCCAATTCCCGTCACCGCTCCCGTGATTGCTGCGACTTTTCCTTCTAACAGTAATGCTGTTGTTGCTGTCGCCATTATGTCGGATTTCTGCCGGGTTCAGAGTCCAGCGACAGCTCTCAACCGATTCTTTTTCTTTTCTTTTTTGGTTTTTCCTGCTTGGTACATGTATGTGAGAGCTAAAGACTACAAGGATTCCGTGGAATTGGAGGTATCCGCATCAAGCCGTGTGGCCTGTTTAATACACTAAGTACTGTCCTGCAGAAAAATCACATTATTATTACAGCGATGGCTACTTTGGACATTTCATTCAAGTGATCCCTGATTTCTCTCGGGTGTCTCCTTGACGATTCGTGCTCAAAGCGAGGCGAGGTTGGGAGAGGGGCAAGCTTTCGGGACAATGAGAAGCGAGCTGCACGTAGGCCACGACATGGATGGCCACTCCAGTGAGTCTGTGTGTGTGAGTGTGTGTGAGTGTGTGTGTGTGTGTGTGTGTGTGAGTGTGTGTGTGAGAGAGAGAGAGAGCCAGTCGATACACATCCCACCTCCTATCGGCATCTGCTACAAACATAGACTACAAACTACTACAGACTACATACCTTACCTTACCTTACATATCCGACATCCGTTGAGACAGACGGGGCGTCAGAGCCGGCATTGCAGTTTGCAGCAGCTCTCAGAAGCAAACAAGAATCTTCCCACCCTCCTCCACTGCCCCCGTTTGATTGCTCGTGCATAGTCGGGTCTGGTGTAGAGCGTAGGAACCACACCCTCTTCCTCCTCCTCCTCCTCCACCCCCATACTGCACGACGAAGCACAATTCTGGCAGGTCATTCGAATCTCATCCCACCCACCCACCACCACCACCATCATCATCAATCATCAATCATCATCGGCCGACATCATGGCGCCGCTGTCTATTATCGATAGCCACATCCATCTCTGGCCGGAGAGCATGGCCAACGAACAAGGTCACGCATGGATGACTCCGGGTATGCCACTGGCCAAACCACAAATTCCAGAAGATTACTTTCGAGCATCAGAACAACAACAAGAAGAACAACAAGAACAACAACAACAAGAAAAAGAAGAAGAAGACGAGCCATGTTCATCATCAAAACCAATCCTCAAAGGCATCATATACGTCGAAACCGACGTCCGCTACTCCACCCCCCCTCCAGCAACCCCCACCCCTCCAACAATCTCCTCCCTCCAATCCTGGACGCGCGGCCCCCTCCAAGAAATCCAATTCCTCCGCTCCATCATAACCGGCTCCTACGGCACTCACGCCAGCGCCAAACTCCTCGGAATCGTCGCCTGGGCACCCATGACGCAAGCACCGCTCATCCTCTCACAATGGCTCCAACTGGTGCAGGACGAAGCCGGAGAACAAACCTGGCTTCGAATTAAAGGTTTTAGATATCTTTTCCAATTTATTTCCGAGAAAGAAATATTTGAGAAAGTCGTAGTGAGGAATGAGAATTTTGTTGAGAATTTGGAGATTTTGGGTCAGAGGGGTTTGGTGTTTGATGTGGGAGTGGATCAACGATCGGGTGGGATTTGGCAGTTGGAGGGGATGGTGAGGGTGATGCAGAAGGTGTGGGCGAGGGGGGAGGAGAAGGGAGTTCCTGTGGGGGAGAGGGTGGTGTTTGTGATTAATCATTTTTGTAAGCCGAGTTTTTTTCGAGATGGAGAAGATGACGAAGGAGAAGAAGAAGCAGCAGCAGGGAAAAAGGGAAGAGAAGGGGAATTTCAGGCGTGGAAAAATGCAGTGACGAGCATGGCAAAATGTCCGAATACGTATATGAAACTTTCGGGGGCGTTTAGTGAATTGCCGGAACATGTTCTAAAAGGGGGGGATTGCGATGCCATAGCGAGATACATGATGCCGTGGGTCGACGTAGTATTGAGTGCATTCGGTCCGGAGAGAGTCATGTTTGGGAGTGATTGGCCCGTGTGTAATCTGCGAGGGCCAGCGGGAGAGCGCTCATGGCCGGTATGGAAAAATGTGGTTTCCCGACTGCTCGAATCCTGCATATATCAAGGCACTCTTCTCACCGACCAGCAGAAATCATTAGTGTGGAGTGGGACTGCTCAGCGGGCTTATCGCTTGGCCTGAAATCTACCTAGCTTCGAGACAGGAGACTTGTTGTAATCCATATCGAAATACTCTCTTGTCGCGACCTCCCAATCATGTTCAAATTCGAGCCACCTCCCCATGCATAAGCTCTGCGTTGATAGCCTACTGGCACGGCTAGCAAGGCGCGTATCAACGTCTCTTGTATTTCTGCTCGCAAGTAGGACAGTCAGTAAATGTATTCCTGCAGAATGAAGCATAAACAAGGGGCAAAGATAGAAAACTTACGTCCTCCACTCTCCTCAGATTCCCTCGGTCGACCGCATTCCCAACGCCCAGCAACGCCGTCCCCACGGCTCTCGTGGCACCAATGACAGGTCTGAGGATAACAGTAGGAGCATGCTTAACCACCGCTCCTGCAACATCAACCGGTCCTCTGCTTTCCAGGACCTCGCCCTGGACAGCAATCAGCGCATCTCTTGCGGTCAAGAGATCATGCTCCAGATGTCGTCTTGCTGAGCGCAAACCGGATAGAACACCGAGTGGCTGATTCGCATATGCCGAGACTGCTCGTTGTCGTTCGGGATCGTCCTCGTCGGAGACATGTCCTCCTTCTTGCCATCCAGGAGAGGACGACAAACGAGTGCGTCCGGCTGCAGAGGTATTCCCAGGCGCCAAGAAGTCTTCTGCATTTGACAGCATAGTTTGTGTACCAAGCGCAACTTTGGCGCCAAGTCGTACGAGCTCACCGGCTGTAGTTTTGCCGAATTGGAATGCACCTTTCTGTATGCTGCGGACGATACGCCCGTCCTTCTGATATTCGCGAATTGGGATGGCGACGACATCTCGGACGCCAATGCCCAGATTCACCAGACTCCTGACAGGCGCGAGGCCCGACAGTACTCTGGGGAGCTGGTTGCGTATCACATCGGGCGTCCACACGTCACTCAGCGTGTCATGAAGAAGATCAAAGCCCTGCAAACCATAGATAATAGCGTGCTTGAGACGAATATTGCAACCCTCCAGAGTGACGAAGTTCATGAATTCCTTCGTGCGCCCAGATCGAAGGCCCGCATAGTCGACAGTCTTGGGCTTGTAGTCGAGACACAGGTCTACAGTATCCACTTCAATGCGTTGCAGGAAAGGCTTCTCACCGGGTTCTTCCTGGGGCACCAATTCAGGATCGTTGAACTCGAAGAAGCGAGTGATGAATTCCAGTGCGTCTTGGTCGACGTGCAACCGAAGTGGCAGCACTGTAACATGCAGCACAATTTCAGATGCGGAATGACTCTCCAAAGTCTTCACATTGTCGAGCTGGATGTGGAACATTGGTTTGGACATCTCGCGTGAAGCCGTGTCGGTGTGGAGATGGGTCAGAAATTTCCTCCAGGTAGAAGTGGGCACTTTGTCGAAAATCTCAAAGTCTTTCAGACGAACATCTACAGAGCTCACCACTTCACCACTCGAGGGAGGAAAGACAACGAAGTCCGCCGAGACCGACTTCAACTCGAAAGCGATCTTGTGGCTCCGGCTTCGACCAAGCTTGAGCCGTCTTCGTTGCGACTGTTTATGTCGTGGTAGTCCCGAAGCAGAGTAAGTCGTCGTAGGTCTGGAAATGCCGGAAACCGGCACACTCTCAGTCTCACTGATGTCGTGATCTATGCCACGATTGATCTGGCGTCGGATGTCTTGTGCATCAAGATCAGCAGGAACCGTGATGTAGATCGAGTTGAATAAAAAATCTCCGATAATCGATTCGTCGTCCTCCGGATCCTGGCGAGAGTGCTGTCGGCGAGCTTTCCGCTCTTCGGCACGCTGCTCAAGCTGCTCGACAGCGTCGACGATACCATTTTGCGTGCGTTGCCAGTCATATCCGTCGTATAGATGCCAGATGAGGTTCATGTCTCTCAGCCGCAGTCGGAAAGGTATGTCTTGTGCCACTTGGTTGATCCCTCGCCCGCGTTTCCCAACGAATGGAGCATTAAAGCGATGCTGCCCCCCGAGGGCTTGCTGGCCACTTCCGAGTGCATCATATCCAAGATCTTCAATCTCGTATAGTCCAAGGTCAACAGGCGTGCTTCTGACAGCTGGCTTTGATTGTCTGTTGAGATCTCGTAGAAGGGCTGCATCGCCGAGATAAGCATCCTCCGGCGACAGTGTCATCTCAAATGGGTCTTCCTCAAGCAAGCTCTCAGCGGTCTCTGGATAGTCGCCAACATTATTGCCTTCTTCGTCCGCATCCATTTCCATACCCAGCAGGCCACTGACTGGTCCATAGAGGCTCGAGTTCATCTCGGATTCGGCAAGCAATTCGTCTGGATCATCAAAGGTTGACACTCCAAGCAGTCCTCCATCATCGATATCGTCTGGGTCGTGCTCAACATCGAACAATGTCTCCGTCTTTTCCTCGGGCTGTAGGATTGGCTCGCCTGAGAAGGACGCCATCATATCTTCGATCGGCATTGGTTGGGTCAGGTACTTTGGCACATTACTAGGTGGCGTTGGCGGAGCAAGTGCGCCGAGAGTTGCGAATAGTGTCTGAGTAGAGTCTGCACACGTCTCTAGCAGGAAGAGCTCGTTCTTGACGTCGACTTCAATAACCTTCGTGGCAGATTCGTCACTAGCCGCTTTCGCGCGGAAGTCTACCACTGCAGACATGATGGAGCCCACCGAGACAAATCCTCTCTCCGTGAGGGCGTGACTGAGACGCAACATGGTATTGACATGGCTTGGCGTGGGTCCCATACTCGAATCATCCTGGACATGGTCTGTGATGAAGATGGCAGCCTTTCTCAGCTCAAGCTTGGCAGACATGGTCTCGCCCGGCGGTACACTTGTTGTTACGTGAGCATCATTCAGAACCACAAGGACTTTCGAATGGAGCTTCTGTGGAGTCAAGCCAATTGCAGAGTCGTGTATCAACAGACTGATGTTGGTCTTCTTGGCCGGTGTGCATGATGCATCGCTAGCGGGACTGCGAGTCAGTCTTGCAGACTTCTCTAACATGGTGAGGTTGGCAATGGATTGTGCGATGCCGGTCACCAGTTCCTCCGGCGCGATGGGGCGGTCCATGTTGGTGAGGGCAAGGACAACAGGCACACTGTATTCCAAGCAGACGTTGAAAACCTTGACCTTCACGGTCGGATCTATCTCGTTGCCAATCGTGCGTGCCATCACGACCGGAAGCTTGTCTACGCCAGCAAGAGGGAGCAGAGTACGAATGAGCTCAGGTCCTCCATCCTGCTGGGCGAGAATGTCTCCAATGGAAAATGCCAGCAGCGCTGGTAGGCCTACATGAGCAAGATGCAAGTCTTGCAGAGCACATATCAGTGTGCCAAAGCGATCGTTCACAGGCATTCGAGCTTCGGCGTCTCTGATTCGAAGCAGCGTGAGCAAACCAGGCTTGTCATTTTCGGGAAGATATTTTGAGACAGCAGAGAGCTTGGCAAGATCATTGGCAAGGGAACCGAGAGCTGTTAGGCACTCAAAGTTATCCAACCTGACCTTTACATCTCCAACCGCTGCTCTAAGAAGTGCTCCATTCCGACGTTGACGCACCAGTGTGTCAATCAAGATGTCCCCGCGGTCATCGTACTGGTCCCGCGAAGGCATCAGTAACGATATCAGCCGCTCAAGGTCCTTCTCGCACGGAGCCGGTAGGTACTCAGCGCTAATTGTAGCGAGATCTATCATCAATGGTGTTTCCCGCGAATGAGCTCCATAGTGAGGACCACTGAGGACCACGCGTGAGATTGTGGCTTTGCTGCCGGCTTCGGGGCCCTCGCGATAGATAGCCTTGATCGTACTTGTTCGCAATATTGCCGAGCAAGGAACACTCCTCAGATTTACAGTGACACCACTGATACGTGCATTGACTTTGAATTCGGTGCCACTGTTGGCAGGCTCTTCTGCGCCAGCGAAACGCACGCCTTTCGGGGCTCTGGACGATGTAGGCGAGCTCATGCCGCTATCGAGAAAAACGGAGTTTCCTAGTTCCAGTATGCCGCTGAGACCCCCAAAAGTATCGAAGGTCTCATCGAAGACGCCAACATCAAAAGTAAATCTGATCGGTGCAGTCTGCACATCAATCTCCGTGATTAGCTCCTCACTGGCGACAAGTCTGTGATTGGTGATGTCGATCGCAACGACAGGAGCATGCTCGGGAAATGCAATTGATCCTGACATGGTACTGGTTGCAACATCGAATGTCAGCAAGTCCTGACCACCAAGTAGAACTTGCATCGCACCAGCGCGTATCGTGGGGCTGACGCCCAGCTCCAGAGCTAGATTTTCACAGTCAAAGTCGACAAGGCCTGGTCGAGGTGGACATGGCCCGTCTCCGAGGTTGTAATGAGCGTCGATCTGCTCAGCAAGAGATATATGTATACGCTGTAAGTACAGTGACGTTTGTGGGAGGGCACTCTCAACAGGTTCACTAGTTGCTGGCTTCGAACAGCTTGACTGCTGCGCAGGAAGAGAAGCGCTGAGCTTTTTCGCGACCTTGAACAATAGCTGGCCAGTCGAGACATCCACCTGAGCCAGCACAGTGCTAACCGTGACGTTCAGCATAATTTCAGGCTTTGACCGGCTAAGAACGTCTTGCGGACTCCACACGACGCTGCTGACGTCGGTATGTGCTGAGTTTGTTCCACGTCTTCGTGAAGCGCTCAATTCAGAATAAGCTGAAAATGTACCTGGCATCCCCCTTGCTCGACTACTCGATCGAAAATTCTGGCTGGTCTGTGTAGGCTTTGGTGACACGTCGGTGGTGTCGGTCGGCTGTGCGCAGGGAATGGTAACCGTGACTCGATCGATGTGTAGCAGCTCCCTCACCGCTGACATAGCAGGCGGGGAGTAGGTTTTGCCCCCAAATGATGGTTGCACAGGTGTTTGCGCTCTTGGCGTGGCATTGCCAGAGCTGAATTCCTTGCTCTGCAGCGCTCCATCTATCTGTGCTGTATGACCACCTTGTACTTCTGGTAGATTAGCCATGACATCTGATGGTGTTGATTCCACGTTCTGAGTATCATAGCCCCATCCGCCAGGTATGTTCATGGTCGGACTGCCAGGCATACTCATGGCTGGACTGCCAGGCGTATTCACGGCCGGACTGCCAGGTGTGTTCACGGCCGAACTGCCAGGTATGTTCGTGGTCGCACTGGCAGGGGCTCCAGTCATGGCACTCATGTACATACTCTGCGCATCTTCGTGGCTAAAGAAGCGCGACTCCATCATGCTCTCGTCCACTGAGTCCTGCATTTCAAGCGGGGTTTCTGGTTCCAGCATGGGAGACTCAGGTCGGACCTGCTCCATTGCCAAGAGTTTATTATCTGTTGATTCGTCTGGGGCCATTGTTAGGACCTGATCGAGTGGCTCGGCTGTGTTGGAGGGTTCAAGATCTAATGTTGGCCATGATCCGGGACCTTGCCGCAGCTGCACGTGCGGGCTGTCCTCTGGTCCTGGCCATGATCTGGGACTCGGAATCCCGCGATCATATGGTGATACAGCACGTCTCTGCCGAGCGGTGAAGGGACTATGGCCTCGTGAAGATTGTGCATGAGGGGAAGCGCTGAGAGCAGGCTGAGCAATCAATAGTGAGTCCGGTAAGTCGTCCTCGCTCATCATGGAACCCCAAAGATCATTGGTCGGTGCGCTAGCTTTGCTCCTCCTGGAGCCCCAACTGATGTTGTCGTCGCCGGGCTGGATATCGAGCTCGTGTGCTTTCGGGCTGGACCCGTAGACATCGTCTCTATAAGCGAGGTCGTCGTCCACTGTTACTGAAGCAGAAGCTCCCCTACTGGACATGAAAGGTGACAAAGGAGATTCAGATCGTAGCGTAGGTCCCGTAGCGGATTGCATCATGTCATGAACAGACCGCTCGCTCTCATATGACTTACGCCTGTTCTGGGCCGGGGATGTAAGTCCCACGCCGTGGAGACGAGGATTATCTGTCGACGCGGCCAAATCTCCAGCGCTAGGGAAGGAGGTAGCCGACTTCGCGCTGTGGGTCGATGACCTTCTGTCTGCCGCAGAGGCACATGAAGGCATGCTTGCGAGTTCTGCAAGCACGTCGTCTTGTGACAAGAGATCAACAGATATAGCACTTAAGCTGATCTCACGCTTCTTGTCCGGCGCGGACTGGTCCACCTTGGCAACAGTGGAGGTGCCGACCCGCAACCGCAATGTGACAGGCATGCTCTGCAGAGAGTCACTTTGTACTTCTGCATCGATCCTGACCTGTAAATCCTTGACCACCAGCTGAAACCTTTCCACGATGCCCTGTAGGAATGTTGTCAAGAATCCAGGCACACCAACGCCAGTTCCTATTCCGGCCTCACCTGAGCTGCTCTCACTGGTAAACGACTCCTCGACACCACCAGATCCATACGCCATGGCCTCAAGATCTTGTCGCTCCTCGAGAGGTTCTTCCAACAAGAAGGACCTTGCAATGTCCTGCACATTCGGCAAACGCGCATCCTGATCTGGGCCCCCAGGATCGTATGGCGGGGGCGAGTGTATCCGTCTGTTCGTCTTTCTATGCTGTGGTGTCCGCACACTTTCTGGGCTTCTCGCTCTTGCCCCAGTTGGTTTCTGTTGTGACGTATGATCGGACACATCGTCCTGCAGTACGGCAACCACCTCTACGCCGTTCACTTCAACAATGATGCTACTCTGGAAGACATCGGCGGGTATTGTCAACTTCAGCAACAACACCCGTGCTGTTTCGAGCCTCAGCGCAGGCGGCAACTGCGCCAGCTGGCTGATCCGCGCAATATTCAAGCCCACGTCTTTCAACTCGATCACATTCTGGCGGCCGATGGTGATGTCGAGGTTGTCGAGATCGATCGCGGAGTCGTCGAGCAAGCCGGTCTGCGCCAAGCCATATCGCAGGCCATAGCGGAGCAGCTTCTTCTGCCACCAACTCATGGCGGAGGACGGCGGAAGCGGTGAAAGGGATAGAGCCGCTCTTATTCAAGAGTGGCCCGTCTGTTTGGCTGATGCCGATGTCGATGCCGTTGCCGTCTCAGGCCGCGTCGTTGTGTTGGCATCTTACGCCGTCATCTCGCGTGCTTTTGAGGAGATGAGCAGAAGCAATGAGAGAATACGGCTCGACTGGTCAGGCAGCCGATGTCTTGGGGAAAGTGTTGCACGAGATGAAGAGAGACAGAGAGAGAGTGCACGAGAGAGTTCAAGTGATGAAAGACAACCTAAGACAGCCGATGAGCGCATGTGACACCAGCGATAAGCTCTTGCCGAAGACGGCCCGCTCGCCGCGCCGGATAAACTTTCAACAGCACCTTCCTTCTTCTTCAATCACACTCGACTCCTTGAATCGCCACCATACTTCACTTTGTATTATGTCCGATGTGGACCGAATACCAGACAACGCCAGCACATGCTCCAGTTCATCGATCTGGGATGACCATGATGGAGCCATCATTGATGGCGACGCGAAGCGCCCGATCAATGAAGCATTCAAGAGCACCCTTGAGCGATTCAGGCACACCAGTAGTAGTCGAAGCACTGTAGCACCAGAGAGGGTCAGCATAGACACCGTTACGAAAGCCAACCTCAAACGCCCGCTGCCAACGAAGGAAGACAGTCCGGGGACAGCACATTCAGTGTCTAGCTCCCCTGCGAAACGACAACGTACATCCACGCAATACGCTCCGCCCTCGAAGTATGCACATCTGGCCCCTCTCACAGACGTGCTGGAGCCCAATCTCATCTGCGTCTTTGTGGGCTTCAACCCCGGTATCATGACTGCCACATCCGGACATGCTTATGCTCATCCTTCCAACATGTTCTGGAAGCTCCTGCATAGCTCAGGATGTACAGATATCCGATTGAGGCCCGAGCAAGATGTCGATTTACCCAGATTATACAGCATGGGAAACACGAATATTGTGGCCCGGCCTTCCAGACACGCTGCCGAACTCAGTAAAGCTGAATCCGCTGCTGGTACACCTGTTCTGGAAGAGAAGATCCGAGCTTTTCGTCCTGAAGCTGTGTGTATCGTTGGTAAAGGTATATGGGAATCCATCTGGCGCTGGCGACATCAGCGCGCTATCAGGAAAGATGAATTCCAGTACGGGTGGCAAAAAGAGAGTGAGCGTATAGGCAAAACAGCAGATTGGCCTGGCGCTGCTGTATTCGTGGCAACTGCAACGAGTGGATTGGCAGCAAATACGAAACCGCATGAGAAGGAGGCCATTTGGCTTCCTTTTGGCCAGTGGGTGAAGAGAAGACGGCAAGAGAGAGCAGAATCGAGATTATGATGTCCTGCTGAGCATGGTACCTCACTGCTTCCAGCTTGCACGTCCACCTTGCTGACGCTCGCTCTCGCGCGGCTTTTCATAGGACGTCCGGAATGTACCTACCTCTTTTTATTCGAATTTTGCCCATTGGAATTGAATTCAACTTGAGCAACGCTCTTTCATGTACCCTCGGTATATCAAGGTTGGGTGACAATAGGAGATGGCGGCGGCAATATCAATGAATCTAAATCAAGCTTCGCTTATAGGGTGTAGAGGATGGGGCTGCAAGACTTTTGGAGGAAAAACGGATAGAGGGAGCGTGATAAAGAGAAAGGAGTCTGGGAGTTGGATGCTGGGTCTTAATAAGTCTTCATTCCAGCACATGACTTGCTAGAGCATTGATCGTGCTCGTTCTGTCCTCGTGCATCTCATCTCATCTCATCCTGGGATCGTGTACGGGAGACAGCACTCGGGTGGAAATTATTTCATTGCCCCCAACTGGTAGGCAAGCTTGATTGTTGAAAGAGTATGCCATGCAATACCTGCTATATCTCACCATCTGTAGTATCAAGGGTTGCAGGCAGGCAGGCAAGCAGGCAAGTCAGTGATTTTCTCAGTTACCTGTACATGTAACAAATTCAGGGAGTCCATTCTTCGCCACAAGATGGAGCTGGAAGATCGAGCTGCTGCTCCCACTGTGACTGTGACTCGTTCCATCGTCATATTCCCGAAGCCGACGGCGGGAGGGGGGGTCGCCCGTGCGAACAGACGGTAAACGACCTCGGAGCGCACGCAGCCCAAGAGGCCGTTCCTCATCCGGTCCGAAGTGATGATGCTGTAGTATATGTTGGTACGCCGTTTGGAAGGCGTTGAGAGAGCCGACCGTTTCAAACGGCTGGCTGGCGAGAAGGCAGGTTTTTCCATGTCTTTTCAGCGGGATGCAACAGTCAGGTACATGCAGGAGTCAGCGGGAAGCAAATATCGGGCAGAGAGAGAGAGAGAGAGAAAGGAAGACGAGACGGGAGCGTGGAGTCGATGACGGCAGGAGCGTTGTCGGCATGTCTTAGTCAGGCGTCTTCAGGTTGTCGTCGATGGAAGTGACTCTGGCGTCACTGGCGGGCGGAACCAGATTCCAGTGTTTTTCTTCTTCCGTGCAGAGTCTGTGGCGATTCAATATCGGAGGAGCCTCTTGGCTGGTTCGAGTTATTCACGACAATAGGCGGTTTCCTGGTCTGGTCTCTACCTTACCTCCTGAGAGTAGTTTGGTAGGAGGTAGTGATAACACTATGTGAACAGCTTGTTGCAATACGACGGCAACGGTGCCTCCTCGTACGCACGTGCGATGCAACGAAGACGGGATGGTAGGATGTATCTGCAGCCACACGAGTATAGTAGCAGAGCATGAGAAGTCTGGTCGAGCGATACAGATAGTTCGTGGCCAGCTGCATGTCTGAAGAAGGACGTCAATGACGCCGTACACTCTCCCCAAAAAAGTGCTGCTTCGAGCCTGGTAGGTGGGAGTATGTGGGAGTAACTGGTTGAGCTACTGTAGGCAAGGTATCATCATCAGGTCTGCAATGCAGCCAAGAATATTGGTTCCCAAAATAACTCTCGTGAGGGCACTTCATTCCTTCCAAACTTCCATCGCTCGCACTCCCGTCGTGTCTCCCGATCGGACTTTTCTTTTTTGCGTGTTCCTCACCTGCAGAGAGACGTGTCTCGAGACTACCGTACCTCCCTCTTCCACCTTTCTGCCATTATTATGCAGCACATGCTTTGCTACCTTCCTTACTTGGGAAATACCTTAGTCCCATTACAAAAATCTTTCGCCACAGCCCGACGGCACGCACCTCCTACTCCCGACTCCTGACTAGAGCCTGTTTACGAGCACCCTCTGTCGAATCTGGATGGATGAATTTCAATCCCATACTAGTTCACAAAGTACCTCGTACCCTCCCAGTACCGGAGGTACCGCCTAGTCGTCGGCCACGATGAGAATCGGCATGTTTCTGCGCGGCTTTCGTGGATTCTGATCATGATGAGACCCGATCATTCCGGATGGTAGAAGGTAGAACAGCTCTTCGCCGTCGAAAATAGCACTGGGCCGCTGATCGGCGGGCCCTTCTTCAGAGGCGTGCGCTGTTAGCAGCTTAGCCGAATGGATCATGGCGCACACATGGCCGCCACTGCAACGTCAAGAACAACGTCCCGTGCACAGCGACACGGCGGAAGGCGGCGCAAGGGCCTGCTGGGCATCGCTGGACCAGAGGGGTAGGTGGTAGGAGGTAGGAGGTAGGTGAAGAAAGTGAAGCAACAACCGCGATGCACAATGTGGTGGAACTATGGGATGAACTGCCCGGCGCCCTTGTGCTTCCTGCTGGATCCGCGATGAATAATACCGGCAGACGTGCGCAATGGCCATGAGAGAAGCCTCCGAGCCCGGTGCTGGATGATGGTTCTTCATCATTAGGAGGCAGTTCTATGGCCGGCCATCCACTCCACATCCCCATGCTCATGCAGGTACCGGTACATACGCCGCCGGAGTCGCTGCATAGCGGTATGCCACCTCCGTCAACGCTGCATAATTCGCTGATGCTGTTGGTACAGTGGCGAGCTGGCCCGCAAGCAGCATCACCATGAACACTCACTCCTGCACTGTGCAGTAGAGGCCATCCTGCTACAGTCCACAGTACCCGAACACATCGCCTGCCGCTCGACATATCCAGTGCTTCGCATGCGAATGTGACCGTGGGCTGCACGGCACGACTCTGAACTATTGCTGTTCATAATCATCATCACCATCATCATCATGATCATCAAGCGGCGTCTCATTGACGTGCAGACATGGAGACGTGGTATGCAACCAGACTAAATCGCCAAGGCGTACCTCCTACTGTTGCCGGCCGCCCTCGATCGCCCCACAGAGGCCTCTGAAGTTTGGGAGTCGCTAGTGTTCTACTAGTGCCTCGTGTTGCTCCTTCGACGTGCACAGAAATATGCCCAGCCGGGTTAGAGTGAGTGAGACACAAATAGTACATACGTCCTTGGCGCTCTGCAAAGCTTGTTGGAGCTTTCTTCTCAACGTCTCTCTCCAAAGCCTCTGTCATCAAAAAACTCTCCTACTACATTCGGTCGGTGTTTCGCGCTGACTTTTCCGCAGCCTGACGCTACCTCCTCCGCGCTGCAGTAGCACGACACCGCCGCGCGAGTTTGACATGACATCGACGTTGCACTCGCAAGAATAGAATGGAAGCCTTGAGTTGCCGCTTTCACAGAACGCCACTCCCAAAGCTACGCCATCCGAGTGGCCTGGACAGCTGCTATTCGTCGTATCACTGGCCACAGTTCACACGATGCGTCCGAGAGAGGAGCAAACATCGTCAACGTGTACCTCTCTGTCGCCGGACTGCCGACGCTCTCTCCGAGCCGTGCGTTGACAATGTGGATCTCGGATCGCTTCTCCTGAGGATCATGGCTTCCTGGCTCGTATCTCTCAGGGCCGTCTACTTGCGAAGGCCAAGCTACCACCGGTAACACTATGGCTCGAACAGCATTCTGCGTGGCGGGCGGGAATGGTCTGTCGATCGCCACGGCGCAGTATATGAATACCAGAGTCTCCTGCTTTCATTGTTCTCTCTTCCCATCATCGTCACCACCACAGGCAACTTCAAAGGCGCCTCAACACCGCCGACCGTTGTTTTATATCTTTGTCGAGGTCCCACTCGTTCAGGCTTCGTCTATCCCATCGCTTTCCATCACCCGCAACATTTACTGTGCTGTTCGGTAACACAACAGCAATCATGTTGTACAAGCTCTCGGTTCTGGCGCTGGTGGGCGCTACCTACGCTCTGCCAAACGCCCCAGCCTACGGTGCGGCGGCTCCTCCAGCATATGGCGCCTCTTCGTCTTCGTCGAAACCGCCAGTTTCGCCAAGCTCGAAGCCAGTCAGCAGCTCGACTGAGGCACCCAAATACTCCACAACCTCTGCCGGAAGCCAGCCAACTGCGTCCTGCCCTGCTGCTGGCACCTCTGACAGCCATGGTCGGTACAGCTGCAACCCAGCCCACTCGTACCCTGCAGGCCAGACCTGCAAGCTGATCGATGGTTGCTACTTCATCGAGTACCCACAGAGCAGCTCTGAGGCACCCAAGTACCCTTCGTACACCACGAAAGTCTACCCATCGTACACGACGTACTGCCCTCACCCCACTACTCTGACTCACGGTCCTTCCACATACGTGGTGAGCAAGGCGACAACCTTGACGCTTCCTCCATACACTGCGACTGAGTCTCAGCCTCCGGTTTACCACAACCCCACTGGCGGTTACTCATCCAAGGGTTCTTTGATCACCTATGCGACCAGCTCGACAGCCACTGTCTACCACGCAACTAGTGCTCCTGTCTATTCCACCTCTGGAACTACATACTACAGCACTTCGGTCGTTCCCTCTTACAGTGCGTCCACTTGGCTCACATCCGCGAATGTCGGCAAGCCAACCACATACCCAGTCGCACCACCCGCTGCGAGCTGCCCAGTATGCCCAGTCAACCAGTGCCCCCCACCAGTGACTGTGACCGTCTATTCGAGCATGGCGCCACCACCAGCCTCGGCCGTCAACTCTGTCCAGACACACCCAGCGCCTGCCTACTCGGCCTCTGTCGGGACACACCCAGCGCCAGTCTATTCGACCTCCGTTGCGACCCAGCCAGCGCCAGTCTACTCGACCTCTGTGGCCTCTCAGCCAACAGTCCCAGCCTACAAGACTACCGGAACCGTCCCATCGCAGCCTGCCTCTTCATCGGCATGCCCAGCGCCCGGTACCAACGACAGCCAAGGCCGCTACAGCTGCAACCCAGCACGCACGTACCCAGCTGGCCAGACCTGCAAGCTGATTGACGGCTGTTACTTACTCGAATACCCACAGACTAGCTCTGGCTCTCCTAGCAAGCCAGCGGCATACCCATCTGCCAGCTCTACTGCGCCAGCAGCTTACCCTACCTCTTCATCGGCGTGCCCAGCGTCCGGCACTAAGGACAACCAAGGCCGCTACAGCTGCAATCCAGCACACACGTACCCAGCTGGCCAGACCTGCAAGCTGATCAACGGCTGTTACCTACTCGAATACCCACAGACTAGCTCTGGCTCTGCTAGCATGCCAGCAGCATACCCATCTGCCAGCTCTACTGCGCCAGCAGCTTACCCTACCTCTTCATCGGCGTGCCCAGCGCCGGGTACCAACGACAGCCAAGGCCGCTACAGCTGCAACCCAGCACGCACGTACCCAGAGGGCCAGACCTGCAAGCTGATTGATGGATGCTACTTGCTCGAGTACCCAAAGACTAGCACCGGCTCCGTCACCAAGCCGGCAGCATACCCAACTAGCTCGACTGTGCCAGCAGCGTACCCTACTTCTTCGTCAGCATGCCCAGCATCCGGCACTAAGGACAGCCAGGGCCGCTACAGCTGCAACCCAGCCCACACTTACCCAGAAGGCCAGACCTGCACGCTCATTAATGGATGCTACTTGCTCCAATACCCATCTACCAGTTCGACTGTCCCAGCGGCTTACCCTACTTCTTCGTCGTCGGCATGCCCAGCGTCGGGTGCCAAGGATAGCCAGGGCCGTTACAGCTGCAACCCAGCCCACACTTACCCAGAGGGCCAGACCTGCACTCTCGTTAATGGATGCTACTTGCTCCAGTACCCATCTACCAGTTCGACTATTCCAGCGGCTTACCCTACTTCTTCGTCGTCGGCATGCCCAGCGTCGGGTGCCAAGGATAGCCAGGGTCGCTACAGCTGCAACCCAGCCCACGCCTACCCAGAGGGTCAAACCTGCAAGCTGATTAACGGATGCTACCTTCTCGAAACCCCAAAGACTAGCTCTACCGTGCCAGCGGCGTACCCTACCTCATCGTCTTCAGCATGCCCAGCATCAGGCGCCAAGGATAGCCAGGGCCGCTACAGCTGCAACCCAGCCCACGCCTACCCAGAGGGTCAAACTTGCACACTGATTAACGGATGCTACCTTCTCGAAACCCCAAAGACTAGCTCTACCGTGCCAGCCGCTTACCCTACCTCATCGTCGTCGGCATGCCCAGCGTCGGGTGCCAAGGACAGTCAGGGCCGCTACAGCTGCAACCCGGCACACACCTACCCAGAGGGCCAAACCTGCAAGCTGATCAATGGATGCTACCTCCTTGAGACCAGCTCTTCTACAGTGCCCGCAGCTGCCAGCTCGACCAAGGCCTCGCCTCCGGCGTACAAGCCAAGCTCCACCGCCCCAGCTGCGTACGCCAGCAGCACCCCCGTGGCACCACCAGCCTACGGCGCAAGCAGCACCCCCGTAGCACCACCAGCCTACGGTGCAAGCTCGACTACTCCAGCGGGTCCAGCTTCCTACCCAGCCCCTACCGCCTACTAAATGTATGAAGAAGCAGAAGAATGAAGAATAGAAGTATACAACAGCGCGGGACTTTTCTTACTGTACCATGGCATCTTTCTTTTTGTATATAGTACTGCTTTGTCTGACTCATACAAGCGAGCGAGTGATTTTTGGGGAAATCAGATCCAGTATACATCTCTAACAGAGAGAGACAAGTGTATGACAAAAAGTGTACGAAGTCAGAGATTTTTCACAAAAATGTATGGTTTTTTGGGGGGATGGGAATAGATGGGTGTTGATAGATAGAGGAGTATCAGAATGTTACCGTTTCAGTCTTTACAACAAACCAATGAATAATGCATCTTTCTTCAATATCTCACTACGTCCCCTCCCTCCCTTCTAGGAGCTAATCAATTGATGAGAAGATTGAACATGGTTTCTCTCTAGAGTATTGATTTACCTGACTATCGAATCCTTTTCCTTCCTTCCTTACGCGCCAGCAATACTCCTCCCTCCTTCCTTTCTTGGGTTTGTTTTGTTTTCGGCTAAGCTAGGTATTTATTCCATTGTCGGTAGATAGGTACATGTACCTCCTAGGTAGGTATGGTTATGATTTTATTTTCCCGATAAAGGGCGTTTAGGGAATCGACTGAATAGCTCTCATGGAAGAAGAAGAAAGACAGAAAGACAAATAGACCAGTCTGATTATTTATTGATCTATCAATTTAACATAATCTAAACTGATTTCTCAACAGATGGAAAGAGAAAGTGTATGTGTGTGTACTAAAAGACTTCTTTCTGGCTTCTTTTCTGCAGTCTCGTTGCCAAATATGTACAAGGTAACATGTTTTGTCTTGTTCATCATCATCATCGGGCGGCGGTGAGCCGTTGAGAGAGGGTAAGGTAATGTAAGGTACCTCCAGGCAGGAGAGTGCTGCTGACATGGGGGCACATGTATGCAGCATTGTCACCAGCTACTTCAAGAGATGCCATCCTTCTAGAAGCGATTAACCATGAAGCAAGCATGAAGAAAAAAAGATCAAGTAAAATCATACATGGGAAATAATTCAACTCTTTAATTGTGGCGAAACCTGTCATCGTCATCAATTCATGTGGGTGGTTCAAACTACGCAAGCTGCTATGTTTGGACTTTATTTTGGCCTCTTCTTCCCTTGCCCAGTCCGTGTACCATCCTGAGCTTACTCCTCCTCCAAGTTCATGTCATAACATTGGTGTCATAGGCGAGCAATCATCATCCTCGCGAACGCTCGGCGAAAGTGCAGTTTCTAACCGCTGGCCCGTCCGGGTATTGCGGCGAGCCAAAGGCATTCTCTCGCCCATATTCCTTGCTCCCAGAAACCCAGCTCCATCAGGGGCGAAAATGGGCGTGACAGAGATACTCGGCGTCCCTGGCATACCGTACTCCTCCTCCTCATCATCATCTGAGTAGGAGGGAGTCATCATCATACCAAATGCGCTTGCCGGAGTGGAAGGTTCTCGCCGTGTCGCCATCCCTCTGCTCTTCGACCTCGACCAGGGTGTCCTCACGGAACTTGAAGGTGTCAGGAGCGAGCGGATCGACCTGGTGTCGTCGTTATCTGAAATCAATGAAGATGCGCCCGAAAGGACGACCACCCATCTACGATCGACTGCTGTCCTCGCCATGCCGATCGATCTCCAGCGATCCCCAGTGATGGCCGTAAACATGTTATCGAGAGTACCGACCGGCGAACTTGCGAATTTGGTGTTGAGTTTCAGTACTGGCTTCGCGTGACTTGCTTGGGAAGATTCGTGTTGTCTGCTAGGGGGTCTATTGGATTGTCTGCTTGAGGGTCTGCTGGCAGATCTGCTGAATCGTTTTCTCGAGCCATCGACGTCCGATCCACCGCCCATTCCGTGATATTGCAGCGAAGCCCAACGTTCGCCGGTCGCGAGACCCGAATATCCTGCAGGCCCAACAAGTTCGGCAGTGCCGGTCACCTCGTCCACAGTCATTGTACTCCCAGCAGGGAGCGAGAGGAATTCGTCAATCTCGCTGGCAGCTTTACTTGCTTCGCGATCGAGAAGGACTGAGCGTTCGAGCACCTCTATCCTCTGATCACACATTCTCGCTCTGGTAAGATTGATTGACCGGGCTAATTCATCCTTTTCACTTTGCATCTCTCGCTCCTCGAACGCATGCTCGACTGCGCTGACGGCTTCGCTGGGGCTCCCGACACATTTAAAGTCCATGCTCTCGTGGGGATTCACATAAGGCTTGATTTGAGGCAGACTCCTCATGTTGCGGAGATAGCGAGTCGATCTGACGGACTCCATGAAAGTCTTCTTGACGGGCGACTGTGCTTGGACTTCCGGGAGTGGCGGCAAAGACTTTTCTGTCCTCATCGTCATACGAGACATGGACCTGGCATGTCTCATGGTGCGCTTCCGGTCCGGTTGAAGCGTTGCAGCCGGTGCATGTGCAGAGTGGCCATTGCGTGTTTTCTCGATACGCTGCAAGAACAGCATCTCGTTCTCGGAGGATTCAGAATCCGTGGAGCCACGCGCTGATAGGCGCATACGACTGCGCGATCGATCCCTCGACCCCGTGCCATATCTTTGAGAGTGCTCCGGGCGCTCGCCCAAGGGTAGATCACCGCCGGTGTACCCATCCCGATATTCGCCGAGGTCGATGACGCTGTCTTGGGCGCAGTCGATGAGGGTGGGAGTGCTCTTAGTGAAGGCGTTGTTGGTAGGAAGCCCTTCCTGCCCTTCTTGGACCGGTTTCAAAGCAACTGATGCACGCAGCTGAAGGTTGGACAACGATGAATTCCACGATTTGAACTTGTCACTCAGGCTCTCCACGGAGCTAGACCGGGGGATTCGCTGGCGGCTGCGCATGTTGATTGTTTTCGGGTCACTGTGCGGAAGACCTCACAGAGAGCAATGTGTGAAGGTTGGAAAGAGCGGAAGCAATGTTATGGTGGACGATGTCGAGGCCGTGCGGGTTTTGAGCCAAGGGCCAAGAGGGTGCGAGTCGCCATCATGTTGTCCGTGTCAGTCAACCCTAACAGACGATACATCGAGAGAGTTAGGTCTCGAGTAGTGTGTCTATACGTGCGTCGTGTGTGAGGCAGATAGCTGTCAAATCTGGGACAAGGTGCGCTCGTTTAAGGTTGAGCAACGTCTCAGAAGCCGTTGTGTTTGAAGACTTTGCGGCACACATATCATGTCCTGTGTGTATGGCTGTTGTGGCTTGCCTGATGCTCCGGCGCCACATTTCTTGACTCGTGTCTGCAGCCTAGATGCCATCTGCAAACAGCGAATGCTTGCATTTACGAGTCCAAAAACAGCGCGTTCAAGCTCCATGCACCCAATACGGTAACCCTGTGCGATGCAACTTTTGCAGGGCTGAAGGCGGTTCTCAGACGGCTGGCTTGAGAACATAATAGCAACAGGCTCCAGCATGAGCCCTCGCCTGCGAGCTACAAATAGCCCGAGTCTCAAACGCAATCACACCTCAGCAACGGCTGTGCTGCATTACTCAGCTCATGCTTCGATCCAGTTCATTCTCGGAGCAATCTGGATGAGAGATTCATACATAGGCCGTTGTCCAATGCATCAGTGGTAAAATCATCAATCATCTCACGCTACACCCTGTCGCTTTCGCTGCAGAATTTCCAGTCGCAGGCGTTCCGCAGCGGCCTGTGTCTCAATCATCCTTCCCACGCCCGTTCTCCAGGCTTCTTCCAGGCCTTGCATCTCTCCTGCTGCGTTTGCTTGTGTAGTCCGCCGACCTTGCTCAAGCTGCTCCAGCCCCGTCTTTGCAGCCTCGAGCTCTTTCTCGAGCGCTTTCAGCTCATCTTCGAGCCGACTGTTTCCAATCAACCAGGCATTCTTGCCATATGTCTCCAGCAGGCTGAGGTTGATTTCCCGGCCGCGCAGATATTCGGTGCTTGCGTAGGCCTTTTGCAAGGACTCCTTCCACGCGGGCAGATCGCCTTTGGCAGGCGCGTCAAGAAGCTCGTAGCGGCTCAGATCGAGGCCGGCATCTTTGGGCTGACCCGCAGAAATGCGCGCATGTTCGGCCTCGACCAGTGCAGAGAAGCCGGTGGTTGGGTTCGGGGGTGGAATTGCAGGGTGCAGAGCGCTGGCGTGGGCAGGATCCATTTCGGCGTGGACCAGAGCGTTGGCGGCGTGCAATGTCTCTTCAGAAACGGGCGGGTCAACGTACGGCAGCGCATCTGGAGCATGCTGTATGAGAGGCATATTGTCAATTTCCGCGAATTGTGCGTGATTGAGTCGTGTCTCTCGGTAGACTCTAGGAGGTAAGTTACCTTAGGTAGCTGAGCTCGGCTCTCGTCAAAGGTGCGAGTAATATGTGCAAAAGTCGCGGTACTGACTTGGGGGCGCCTGACATCCACCTACCACCACCACCTTATGTCTGTATATACCTACCGACCTGCCTGTATCTCCCGGATATCCTCCTCTTCCCAGCATGGACTTTCACACCTCACCACCCATCTCTTATCCCCCATCTCCCGAGTCATATCGAGTCAAGCTACATACATAAGAAAGCAAACACCGCAAAGATCGTCGCCGTGAAAAGTATACCTCAGGTACCAACCGCACGTTAGACCGAACGTTAGACCGAACGTTGAAATTGTCAAGCCATCGGATCACTCTAGGGAGTCTATATCTAGTCGTGTCTACAGCCTCAAAATGCCCAAGGTTAGCTACCTTCTAATAGCTACTAGCAAATACCAACCTATCGTCATCTTTTTGTACATCAGCCCATCGTCTAGTCTCGTCTCGTCCGTTATAATTCACGTCACTGTTGAAATTCCGCCATCTTATCCTCTTTGATATTGTATATAACGTCGAGAGCGAGTTAGGTATGTCAATACTATTCCCTCTCTCTCTTTTACCACTACCTCCTCCAGCTACTGTCTCAAGGATGACCTTTGGGCTACAACTCTTCCTAGATCGACATGTCATATGATCGCCCACCCCACTCTGTTGTGTACATTCCCCTTGTTTGAATACATCCAGTTCATCTTATATACCTGGGGTGTCTTCTGAAGTTCGGCTCAGTGCACTTGGCGGAGTGTATCTTGGCAGTCCGGCGCTTTGTATTCGCCCATAAGGTACCTAACCATCAATACTCCCCGACCTCGTCTTCTCCAGCGCGCCCGTATACACTCATCACGAGGTGCCAACATGGTCATGGGGGCTCCACGCGGCAGCATAGGCTTGCTGACGGTAGCTACGGCGTGCTGCTGAGTCTGCTGCTGATGAACGCGCCAGCCCAGTGTATGGCAGCCGAGTGGAGGCAGCCGAGGGCATCATTCGTGCCATCACTACTCCTGCTCGTCGCTCATCAGCATAGTAGACGATTGGTGAGAAGCATCACCGAATGAGAGGTCCATCGAGTACGGCAGACGCACCAACACTGCCGTAAGCGCCCATTCCATGATGGGGGCGCCTGTGCACCACTCTCTAGGCGCCCTGCATGGAGCGGAGACGACCAATGGGAGCTCTCAACAGCTGTAGCACTGCAGTCGTTCACAAGCAGGCTGCGAGTCTGCGGCCACGATTAGCGAGCGAGCTGATGCATGCTCCAGAATAATACCTCCCAGAATTCAGGTATACAGCCAAAGGTAGGTCTGGTCTGCCTCTCGCTCTCCCTCTTTCACTCTCTCACTCTCACTCTCACTCACTCTCGAGACACTCCCTCACGCACACCGAGTATTGCCCCAACTCCCTCAGCTTACCACAGCCTACGACGACGCAACAAGGCTCCCGAGTGAACGTTATATCGAGCCAGCACGAACACTTGTGAGAGAGCTGCACCGCACAGCAGGAACTAGAAAGAGATATCACAAGAGGCAACAACGGGACAAGATGGCGTCTACCCAGGAATATTTCCCTCGTGAGGCCGCCCTTGCCTACATGTATATTGTGTAAGAAAGCAGCAGCAGCAGCTGACGGTACTACCACACACAGCTCCCCCAGGCGGTCATGCTCACAGTAAGGCTTCCCACGTACACGCCACAAGAACATGTCCTATCCGCGTGCAAGACGACAATGGCGGCACTACCAGCAGGCATTCCTAGAGCGAGATATGGGTCTAACGCTGGCAGCATAGCCGACAATCACTACCCGGCCCCACCTCAGCCGCAACAGCAACAGCAGCAGCACTTCGCGCCTCCGCCAACGTTCGCACCTCCTCCTACTGTTTCTCCAATTACACCTCCTGGTACAGAGGCCACCGGCATCCCACGAGCCACGCCCGAACCAAACCAACAGGATCAGATATCGATACCATACCATCCAGGCCCACCAACGACTTCGCAAGAGCCTGAACCCAGTTATGCGACCTCGAACTATACGGCATTAGCAAGCCCTAGACAACTGTCCTTCAACCGCCAATCATCGATTCCAGGCGGCGCACCTCCCCCAGGACAATTCACAGGCGCAGGAGCAACATTAGACGATGTGGGAACGTTCAACGGCGGCTCGTATCGAATTTCGCATCGCGACACCAACACAATCGTCACGATCCAGCTCGCCATGGGCTGTCCCATCACGGTCAAGCCCGGCGCCATGATTGCCATGTCACCCACCATCACAGTCAAAGGCTCTGTGAAATTTAGTATGAAGAAGCTATTGGCTAGAGGCGAAATGTCTCATACCACGTTCACGGGGCCGGGAGAGCTACTCTTAGCACCGTTTGCATTGGGCGACATTACCAATATCAGGCTGTCGGGGAAAGGAGAGACGTGGAATATAGGCAAAGACGCGTTCCTGGCATGTACGCAAGGTGTCACAAAGGACTATGTCAGTCAGGCTTTGAGCAAAGCCATCTTCTCTGGCGAAGGACTGTTTGTATACAAACTCGGTGGAGCAGGAATATGTTGGATCCAATCCATGGGTGCCATTATTCGCAAAGATGTAAGTACCTTGCTTTTGCATTTTTCCTTTCTGCCAAAAGAATTCATTTCCTGCTTCGTCAATCGCTGATTCGATCTGTCCGACCCCTCTTCCCAGCTCCGCGAAGGCGAAAAATACATCATCGACAATGGCCACTTGGTCGCGTGGAACTGCAACTACGTCCTCGAACGAGTGGCGAGCGGCGGCATCATCAGCAACATGAGCGCGGGCGAAGGTCTGGTGTGCAAATTCTCTGGTCCCGGCACCGTGTTTATGCAGACTCGCAATCCTGCTGCCTTTTCACAGTACATGGCTGCACACGGAGGCGCTGCATAGGAGGTACTTACCTAAGATGGGTGGAGTTGGGGCTGGCATACCATATGGATGGATGGATGGACAGGTCTCGGCCGAAGTCTCGGTCTAAGTCTCGGTCTGGAGATTATTGGGGAAGCTGCGATCATGCCCTTGGAAAATACGGTAGGTACGGTAGGTAGTAGGGATGGACGCGTTTCATGAATTGATGGGGAACACTGGGGTTTGATGTGGCGCTAGGTACCTGACCTGACCTGGCAATATGTTGTTTTCCATTTTGAGATACCTACCGAAACGAGAATGAGGACGTTGTAGCCATGTTTTGGTTCATATATCGTAGGTACCTCTTTACATACCTCACGCTTGCCTTCGCGGAGGACTCGATGAGGTAGGTGGTCATGCTATCTGTTCTCGCTCGACATACGCCAAATTCGAGTTTTCTGTACAGTAGACACCTACCTTGAGCATGGAACATTGAAATTAAAAGGCAAGGACTTGCAAATTCAGGTGAAAGAGGACATTGTGTTGGAGAAAAAAACTTTCCATTTCAACCAAGTTAGGTACAGTACCTAGGTATACTCGCTCGCACGAACGCTCTACCGTCCCAAGTCCCGCTCCCTTAGGCCGCCTCGGTCACTTCCTCCCTGTGTATCATCCCGTACTTTTCAGCGTCTCGCCCGATCATTATAGTCGCTGTTCTAGAAGTCATGAGCAAATCTGTATGTGCCTTGCGGCTAGCATGCGACATATCGTATACTCGTGGTTCCCATCGTCTTCGCCGTGCTCTCGAAAACACCAAAAAGGTGCCATCTCGATCATTGCCGACAGGACGATGGAACCGGCATTACCTACTTTTAAGGGAGCAGAACAGAAAGCTCGGACGCGCGATGAAAGGTAAAAGCAATCGCTTAACCTTGCATACGCTTGCGCTTGCCGACTTGAGCAGAGAAACCGCTCTTGATGGCGGTGACGGATCGACGAGAGGCACACGAGTTGCAGGTGACGAAGTAGAGACGGTTCTCTCCCTTGCTCAACTCGGTGTCCGGGGATCTGCATGTCTTGCAGGTCACGTATTCGACTATTCTCATGATCAGTACGAGCTCGCCGCTGCAACTGGGGTAATGGCACGCAAGCAACTTACCAATATACCGACGAAGCACGTTTTCAATCTGCTTCTGTTGGAAACGACCCTTGATGACCAGTCTTCGGCTTCCATCTACGGAACCGCTCGTGCCCAATTCAGCAAAGAGGTACTGTGTGACATGCTCGTCTGTGCGCTTCATCCTCTTGCAAATATCGGCAATGTTGGCAAAAATGGTCTTCTTGTTACCTTCACGTAGGCATTGTGGTGGTGGAATCTTGTAGGTCTTGCCTCCACTGGACGCCAGATCAGGATGCGAGTCGTGGAGCATGACGAAGAAGCGCGACAGCAAGCTCTCGTAGTTGTAAGCCTTCGTCTCGCCGTGTGCCCAGATACCAGTGCCGCCGTGGATGTCGCCGTCCTGTACGCCAGCTTCGGCCGCATCGCCCTTGGAGGAACTCTTGGAGACCTCGTCCTCACCCTCTGCGGCGCCGGCCTCTGCCAGCTGCTTCTCGAAGTCGTCTGCGGGCGCCTTGACCTTCTTCTTCTTTTTCTTCTTGAGCGCTGACAAGTCAACTTCACCATCTTCTTCGGCCTTCTCCTCGCCGTCTTCGCCCTCTTCAACCTCCTTCTTTGGCTTCTTCTTCTTTTTCTTAGCCAGTCCCTCGAACATGGCGGTCACCTCGTCGACGGCTTTGTCCTCGCCGCCGTTCTCGATGGTATGCGTGGCGGCAGAAGCTTTGTCTCCATCGTGCACGCCGTTCGTATCATGTGTGACAGTGCCGTCGCCGTCGACGATGGTCTGGCCATCGGCGAAAGCCACTGACTTGCGTTTTGAGAGCATCTCGTCCGCCATGATTGCGGTAGTGTCGATGCTGGTTGTGTGGGTGGGTGTAGGTGGAGGAGAAGTTGTGGCGGCGGGTGCTCTTGAAGTCGACGTTCAGTGAGTCAAAGGCCACAATTATGTCAGCGGGGATTTTCGACGGAACTATCCGTCGCGAGTATGGACGGACAGCGAATGAATGCGACGTGCAAGACGAGTTGGCCGTGGGCTGTAGCAACACAGGAGCAAGATGAATGCATTGGAGGAGTGCTCATCCTACCCCCATCCATAATGCCCAGGGCAGTATTATTTCCCACTCCACGGGAGATATACGTGCGTCACGCGTGTCTTCGTCTCCTGAGGCCACAAGGTACCATAGGTAACCTTATATATCGTCTCTAAACTAGCTTTCGGTTCCCAGCCCGAGCTGTAGGAGGAGGTTAGGTAGCAGTCTGTACCAGTGTACACTCGATCACGAAGTAATGCTCGTCGACCCTAGAGCGGTAGAGCAGTGCATCTGTGCCTAGTCAACAAGCACCGAGTGTACCAGTCACTCGTCCACAGCCACTCCACTCCCATCCCACCCACACACAACGAGAGCAGTCATGTCCGATCCCTCATCCTCCTACGCGCGCATCCCCTCCGCTGCCTCCGACATCGACGACGACGATGGATTCGATTCCCTCCCATCTTCCTCCGCAGGCTCCACGACATCCCTCTCTCCGAGCGAGGAAGAAGCTTACTCAGATGCCGAGCGAGAATGGCGGGAAAGTCTACAACAGCTGGAACTCATGATGACACTGGTGCTGATACCTTATCTGGGCAAGTACTTTGGGAGAAAGTGTGCCTATTATGGTAGGTGGAAGTGGAAGGCGTAGGGCGTGAGTATGCTGGCTGACAGGGCATCTAGGATGGGCGAAGTTTATGGAGTGGAAGTATCCTGTGACGGTAGAGATCACAAGTCCTGGTTTGTTCAAAGGTGTCGGGGCTATTGAGGCGGCCGCGTCGCTTTGATGTGGATGGCTTGCAAGACGAGAAATACTACAGTCAAGAAAGTCATGCTCCAAGGGCAGCCTACGCGTTCGCGTATTGAGTCCATCCGCCTGGCTAGAGACTATGCGGCACTATCCACTCCTCTGGAATGCGCAGGCAGTGAACATGTTCGAGGGCCGGTACACTTCGGAGTGGTTGCTTTGTACGGGCCCACGCTCAAGATTCGGTCTTATTCACAAACACACACACTCTCTCTACAGATGCCATTCCTGTGGTGCACTCGTGAGCGCTCCTGGACGTTGGATTCAGAGCTACGAGTCGGAGATGGCGAGACATGAAGGTCGAGGGGGCGAAAGAAGGCGGGTGTGATGCAGGGGTCTATACACTCTCTATGGAAAGTCTGTTGGGAGAAAGGCCGCGCCGAAGCCAGTGGAACCAATCATGATTTGCGAAAGAAGCACTTTCATGGGAACGGGAAGAGCAGGCTTGCATTGAAGATGGTATAAAGGATAGAGGTTGCGCCAGAAGATCATGTCGGCTGTGTACACTTGGATCCTTATTCGACCTACCTGACTTAAGATCCTGTTACCTGAAGTTGAGGCATTGCCTCTCTTCACTCAGGTAGCCGCTCAAGCCTTTCTTGGCGAAGATGACGACGATCGCCCACCGGATCTGTTCTCGTTTTACCTCCTAGCACATTCTTTGATTTCTACTGCCAATTGTTCTTACACGGTCAAATGACTGCGCTACCAGCCAAATGCGTTGAAGCTTCAGTTCTGTAGATGCTAATGACGTGCACGATGAGCCAAGCAAACCTGGCTTGGCAGCTAATGATGGGCGCTGACGACAAGATCGTAATAGGGACGCTTAATAGGGACGCTTGGAAATCCACTGATTTGGCTCAAAAGGAAGTCCAATGTGTTGTCAGAAGCTCTCGGTATACTGACACAAACAGAAGAATTGATGAGCTTTGCCGTTGCAAATCATCTAATATCATTGCAGAGTCCGATACAAAATCACACGAAGAGCAGACATTCTCCATACGCTGCAGCCAAGATGATCTCCAAGGCTCGAGAAACAGTCAAGATGCTCGTCTTGGAGACGGATCAGACCGATCCCAATACCATGGAAGAAAGCGGCAGTTTTGGCCAGATCATCGACAGACTCTTCACCACTGCTGGAAACAACCATGAGCCGCCTCTCGGTATTGAAGTAGAAATGCTCTTCGTGGTAGAAGACGAGGTGAGCCCGGCCAACTTCCCGAAATCTGCCAGGGACAAGATAGCTAAAGCTCGAAGCAGGAGAACGGACACAATGGTCACGTCCCGACCGCCTCATCAATCCCCTCCGATGTCCACGCCATTCTCATCACCGGCAGCATGTACGACGCGCACGGCTCCGATGCATGGATCCTCAAGCTCAAATCCCTCATCACAGAGCTATGGAAAACCCGACCAGACATCAAATTTGCAGGAATTTGTTTCGGCCACCAATTACTCGCCCGAACCCTCGGAGCCACCGTCGAGCCAGAAGAAGGCTCGAAATGGGAACTCGCGCACACGGAAATGGACCTTTCATCAGTGGGCCAAAAGCTCTTCAAAACACACGACAACACACTCCATGTGCACCAAATGCATCAAGATCAAGTAACGACATTACCTTCATCCCAAACCACAAATCTGTTGGGGAAAAATCAAAAAGTTCACATTTGGGCTTCGACAAATCATACCAGCATTCAAGGCTTGTATATCCGAGACCGCTTGTTTTCGAGTCAGGGCCATTTGGGATTGGACGAGACGATGGTGAGGAGGCAAGTGGAAGCGAGAATTCAATCGGGAGCGATTGATGTGGATGAGGATCGCAAGGCGGTGCAGTATGCGAAAGAGACGGCGCATATGGAACATGATGGTGAGGTTATCGCTAGTGCGATTTTGAGATTCTTTCATGGTGATGATCATGATATTGCGTGATGGGTGAAACATGAGCGGGAGTGTGGGATGAAGATTTGATATTTTCATGGTATGAAAGTGATGGCCGATGCAGAGGAAAAAAAAAGTGAATTTGCAAAGCCTAACTACCTACCTAGCAGGCAGGCAAGGCAAGGCAAGGCAATACAATCCACAAATCTCTCCTTTTCTTCGGAGATATTCCTCGCTGCTCACTCACTCACTCACTCTCTCTCTCACTCCTACGCAGCAGCGTGCTCATAAACTTCCACTCCTTCAACCCTGACTTCCAATCCACTCTCTGCCACCTTCAGCACAACCTCACTTCCCTGCTTCAGAGTCATAGGCAAAGGAATTCTCTGGGCAAAAGTCTGCTGCCGGGTAGTCTCCAAGAGCGCCCAGCCCTCGACTTCGGTGCCGTCCACAGTCGCATACACATGACGAAAAGCATTCTTCGCTCCCGGATATGTATATAGAATTTGTACCACAAAATCTCCCGCCGCGCCATTCCACGTAAAGGTGAAAGAACCGTCGGTAGATGTCAGATTGGCCGCCATGCCACCCGCACACCCAGTCTCGCAAGCCACGAGTTGGGTCTCGGGGGTAGTAGAGTTGTCTGCGGTGATGAACGTAAAAGGGAGATCTGACCATTTTCCAGTCGCGATATCGAGGGTCCAACCGCCCGTGGGATGCAGTGCCAAAGTGCCTGCGTCGTATACAATAGGATAGAAAGCATAGCTACTCGCGGCAAGATTATTCGCGTTCCAATGATCGCCCAAATAGAGATAAAATACCTCCTCGGAGCCTTTGATCGTGATATCGTAGGCGTTTTGCGTGAGGTATGCATAAGCACCTTCGGGGTGCAAGAGTGTGGCTTCACTCCAAGGACCGGACATGCTATCTGCAACGTGATATCCATTGTCCGTGGGAGTCCAACCGTCTTGAGGAGAGAAGAGGAGATAGAACTTCCCGTCGATTTTGAAAACCCCGGGAGCTTCTTGGAACACTTGATCGAAGGTGTAGATGGCATCGACGACATTGTAGTAGTCTTCGTCCAGAGTGGCAATTTGGAAATCCGCGTTTCCGGACGTAGCGAAGATGAGGTAAGCTTGAGCAGTATCAGGGTCTTTCCAGACTGTCATATCGCGGCTGTCATTTCCAAAAGGTCTGAAATTTCCTTTCCAGGTGTATTGGCCATCGATGGTCTTACTTGTTGCAACTCCGACTTGGGCGTCGGCGTAATTATTGTTGTCGCCGTGGAACCACATGACATATTCGGCGTTTTTGTCATTGTACAGAACCTTGGGTCGCTCCACAATGCGTTCGGGGGAAGAAGAGATGTTGGTGCCTTCCACCGGCGATAGGACATGGCCTAGGTTTGTCCAGGTGCTCAGGTCGGGAGACTTGTAGCAGGATACTCCATTGAATTTGCCTGTGTTGGTCCAACCGGTTTTGTCCTCTCCGAACCAGTACCACGAGCCATCGCCGCCTTGGGCTTGAATGATGTTTCCTCCGTGTGCCTGAATGGCATTGCCTTCGGTATCAGTCAAGTTGAGAAGCGGGAAAAAGGTAGCGGCGCTGGCGACGCCCAAAAGGGATGGCAATGCCAGCAGTGACAATGAAATGGATCCTCTCATCCTGTTTGTCAGTTCGAGCTGTTCATTAACATAGTCGTCGTGCTCGAGCCCTCCAGATTTAAATACAAGTACATTGTCACATATCATCCCTCTTTCGGTCCGGCTATATCTCGCATGTCTCCTTGGTGTGCAGTCACTATACGAAGCTTGACAGAAATAGTGCGCTGGTGTTTAGCGAGTGCTTTAATGCGGAGGATCGGCGTTCTTCCGCGTGTTATATCGCGCCACGACCATGTATCGATACAGTAGGTAGTATCGTTCTCGACATGCAGGCATACAGAACCTGGGAGACTCGGGTGCCATCCATCGCCGTAGTATTTGTGGAAAGTTCTCGGTTAGCTTCCGAGTAGTGGTGGAGGTTTGGCCATGGCGGCTTGTAGTGAAAGCTTCTCTCGTATTCTGTCGAGCGTCACGCTATGGCATCGACACTTGATGCGTGCTATGGTACAAGAATCCACCCTTTCATTCTGGACATCCGACGGCATCTCCCATCGGCGCTCTGCCTTCCTAACGCCTAGTGTGCGCCATCCCATGCCAAGCGTCGTATCTGTGCGTGTTGCTCTGCACAAGCAGAATGTATCGTCTATCGACGTCCCAAATAGCTAGCCCCAAAGTCTTCTACCCACTGCCTGCCTCCGTTCAGCGCATAGCTGTTGTTCAGGCCTCGAGTATCACGTTGCGCAATAGCGACCTTGTTCTGCAAGTCTGATGCACCCGTACCAATCTTCTGCAGTTGCACAAGATGGCCATTGAGAATGCTGACAATGTGTCGGAGAGGATCGTCCTTGTTATCGCCGGCAGACTTGTTGTTAGTCAGCTTGCCTGAAGTGTCATTGATCTCCTCAACCATATCCGTCAAGCTGTTTTGCAAATCACTCAGTCTTCCGGCGCAGTTTTCGGCAGTTTTGTATGTGCGTTCGCGTTCAGCATCGACCCCACCAATACCATCCTCACCAATCCCAGAATTCTGCATCATCTTGTCTACCTCATCCTCGTACTTGTCCAGAAAGTGCTCGATCTCGTGCTGTGTATGCTCAAAGTTGGTGAGCTGGCGCTCTACCTCGCTGCAATCACGCTCAGCTTGAAAGCAGCGACCATACAATGTGCTGATCTTTGTGCTATTCTCCACAAGCTGTCTATCCCACGTACTCACGCGCTGAGCAAGACTCTGAAAGGTCTTCTGGTGCTGCGTGAGCGACGTGGACCACATGGTGAGGATTTCGTCGAGCGACTTGTGGGCGAGGCGTGAGCCTCCAGCTGGAGCGCCACCCGCTGCACTTGCAGGGACGTTGGCGGTCGCAGTGGCGCCTCCGGCTGCAGGAGCCGTCGCAGGAGCATTTGTCGTCGCATTGTTTGTTGTTGACGCTGTCGCAGGCTTGCTGCCGAAAAGACTTGCACCAGGAGCAGGAGCAGCGCTACTCGATGCAGTTGGGCCGGCACTTGATGCGAAAAGGCCACCAGCGGGAGCAGTGGTGCTTGGTGTAGAATTGTTTCCACTTGTGGCTGCGTTGCCAAACAAGCCACTAGTTGTACTCGCCGTAGTTGTGGGCTGTGCTGTGTTGAACAACCCTCCGCCAAGCGCTGGTGCTCCTGATGTAGTAGCGGGCGTAGCTGGCTTCGAGAACATACCAGATATGCTTGGCGCGGAAGTTCCTGTTGTTGAACCGCTGCTAGTCGTCTGCGCGGTGCTGGTCGCCGGCCCGCCGAGCAAGCCGCCACCTATTGAACCCGCAGTAGTCGTAGTCGGTTGCGAAGCAGTTGTAGATGCTGCCGCCGGAAAGAAGCTGCTGCCGGGAGCTGTCGCCGTAGTAGGTTGGGCATTGGAAGAGGACGTGTTCGATGCGCCAGCTGCTGGAGCTGTGGCAGATGTGTTACCGGCGTTTGATGTCGAAGAAGCCGTAGTAGGATTGCTACCACCTGCTGGGGCGGTCGGAGTCCCGAGAGTAAAGTTCAAGCCTCCGGAGGTGCTTTGCTGGTTGCCAAACAGGCCGCCCGAGGCTGTCGAAGACGTTGCGTTCGTCTTGTTTCCGAACAGGCCGCCGCCTCCCGTGCTAGAGCCAGTCTGCTGTTGTTGCTGATTACTAAACAATCCGCTAGACGGCGTCGATGAGCTTTTGTTGGTCTTGTCACCGAATAGATTGCTACCTCCAGTGCTGGATCCAGCTTGCTGTTGCTGGCCGCCACTAAAAAGTCCGCCTGTTGTGCCTGCTGTGGCAGACGCATTGCTTGAGCCGGTGTTGTTCTGAGCACCACTGAACAGACCTCCGCTGCTGGCTGGCTTCGCGCCGCCGCCAAAGAGACCCCCACCACCGCCAGTCGAGGCTCCACCGAAAAGGGTGCCCGTCTGCTTCGGCTCACCAGCCGGTGTTGTAGAAGCACCAAAACTGCCAGTTGTGCCATTTCCAAACAGACTTCCGGGCTTCGTTGCTGTGGGCGTACTGCTACCGCTCTGCGCAGCACTTTGTGCGAACGGATTGAAGCCCGGTTCGCTCCTCTTCGCCGTGGCTGCTCCAAAGAGCACACTGCCTGAGTTGACCATGCCGCCGTCGTTCCCTGCGCTCGCTGGAGTTCCACCTGCGGACGGTGTTGATGTTTGTTGACCAGAACCGAGTAGGCCTCCGCCAGTTGTGCTCGTCCCGCTGTTGTTCCCTGACGTCGACGCGCCGCTTCCAAAGAGTCCACCTCCTGAAGATGCTGTTTGTGTAGCACCGCCGAAAATACTGCCGCCGGACGAAGTTGTTTTGGCCGTATTGCTGCCAAAGAGTCCTCCGCCAGTTGTGCTCGTGGTACCGAAAGGTGAAGCTGAGGAGGAATTGGGAGTCGAGAGCCCGAAGGAAAAGGCTGGGGCTTTGCCTTTATCGTCTGCCATGATTGCGGTTTCCTATTGTGCGACGGCGACAATAGAATTGATGGAGCTGCGAAAAGCCGTTTTTCCTACCTATTGTGAAGCTGTGTTAGGTTGTGAAGCTGTGTTCGCGTCTTCTGCTGCCGCCAAAAACGCGCTAGACAGTTTAGGTACAGCGCGCAAAGCTTATTTACCTACGCACCCTAGGAGAATAATTCAAGCGGAACTGAGGTGGTTGAGCCCGGTACAAATCGCAAGAGAAGGAGTACCTTAGGGTAGGTAGTGTATAAGATATGGGTTGTGACACAAGTGTTGAGTTGTATTCACTTTGTTTGCTACCCAGAAAGCATTAAGTGAATGGGCATTCTTGTCCAGAGCCTCAGGGCTCAGGCAGTACAAAGTTAATACTACCTCCTAGGAAGTATTTATAACGCGCTTCCGCCGTTCTCTCCGCGTCAGCTCGTGGCTCATCGAAACGCTACCTGTACTGATGATAATAGGTCTTCAACGAAGAATGACTCCAGGCGAGGAGAACTGCCATTCCATGCCCGGTCATGGTATACGACGTACTCGCACATCTCGATACTGTCGGCTTGCTGGAAAAGTGCTGGATTCCTTAGCTTGCGTGCCTTCCACATGGTGTACGTCGATGATTCGGGTAGCGAACGCTGGAGATCTACCACAGATTCCTCAATCTAGCTCAGGTTCAAAAATCATCGCTTCATGTCCCGTCTCGGATATCCTACACACAGCTGAGACCTTCGTAGCCTCGAGTGCTGGATCCTCTTCCCAGCCAAGCTGCACACGACTGTATAACGTAAACGCAGGTTCTCCCACCGACAGCTCTTGCTCCCTGATTCGAGACAATAACAAACAACAAACGCCTTCAAGACACCAGAAATGCTTGACAAGTTCCATTATGCTCTCATTGTTCCTTTTCCAGCTCATGCATCGTCGGTGTCATCCCGGTGTCGGGCCAGCACCTTCTTGGTGAACTCTTCCATGTTCGAGTCCCACAGCGTAGCCGCTTCTCCGTTCAGTGGTGATGAGCTGCGAATTTCTCCTAGTCAGCGTTCTACCCTCCGCGGCAATACACCTTCGCGCAATGTAATTGCTTACTTGTTTGGCTCGCCCAGCAAGCTCTGAATGCTCAACAGCACACTTCCCGTGTTCAACACTGCACTCCACGCACCCTCCTTACCCTCTCCACCGGGCTTCAAGATATCCAAGCAGATGCGTCCGCTAAAGTCAACGTTGGGGTGATAGATGGGAGTTTTGAAAAGTACTTCTGGTGGCGAGTAAGGGTAGTTGGGAGGGTATTTGAGAGTCAGCTTGAGAGTGAGATTCTCGTAGGGCGTTCCCGAGGGCCCCAGGATGGTGGCGTTCCAAAAAGTCATGTCGGAGGAGGGGAAGGCGGAGAGACCGGGCGTAGGAGATGTCATGAGGGCCATGAGCTCTGATTGGAGTCTATACAGATCAGCTGTGTGAACGGGCGCCGTAACACGCGAGTCCATAATGGCAGCACAGCATACCTCTTGATCACATTGCCGTTGTGCATGGCTGGAGCAGCTCGGTTGCCGCCTTTAGCTTGAGAAACCGAGGGAGAAGAAGCCATGGTTGCAGGATCCAACCTGTTGGCCATGTCGTCGTGTCCGAGAAGAAGAAGAGAGGTTGCTAGGTAGTGTGATCACTAAAGCAGCTGAGCTTCCTTTGTTGGTTGGCCCAGACGCTCGAGCTCGACGATACTGATGCCGGTGGTATATAAATGTTGGATCTCGAGTGTTGGGCAATGTCTGCGCAGTAGTGTGCAACTAGAAGTGCTAGGCTGAGGAGTACATGTGAGATGTAGGAAGTCAACGGACTCGCGCGCGGTTGCCATGTAAACACAGGGTAGAGCTATTTACTCCGTGCATCCTGGTCGGACCGGCCTCGGCCAGGCCCGGGTGCACGGACGATATCAGCATAGAACTAGGAGCTATACCATTGTGATACATGTAACTATTTCTTCCTCCTCTCCATCTTCAACATGACTTCAAATCCTCGATCACTTCGCACTGGTACAGTTAATACCCACCAAGGCAGCTTCGTCCACGTTCCCACAGTTGAAGGCATTCTTCACTCCACTCGGTGCCACAACGTCAATATCACTCAAGCTGATATTGCTGCACACACTCGACGAGCTGCAAACCACATACCCACTGAGCGGATCACGCTTCTTACTAGTCGTACCGTGAATTCCGCTAATGTCAATGCCAGAGATCGTCAAATTGCTGGGAAACTCATGACACAGCGTGAGATTCTTCTGCCCATAACACTGTGTAATCTCCACCGCGTAATCCACGTTCTCAATGTACATGTCCTTGTACGTGATGTTGGACACGAGACCAGATCCGCCGCCTCCCTGAAGATCCTCGGAGAGCGCAGAAGGAGTTCCAGGCCAGACTTTGATCCGAGCACCGTCGGAGGCATTGTACATGCTGATGTTGTACACGTAGACGTTCTGGACAATGTCGACTTCGCCCGGATATTGACCCAAAGATCCCACAGAGATGCCGTGTGAGCCGTTGCAGTATAAGTTCTGAACGAGAATTTCCGTGCTGTTGGGCTTGAAGGACACACAGTCGTCGCCATTGTTGACCACCGAGTTTTGAATCACGATATTAGAAGATCGATACCTGTGAACAGAAAAGAAAAAGAAAACGTCAGCTTTTTCCCACTTGTGCTCAGATCTCTCACCAAGTGGACAGGAGGGAGGAGGAGGAGGAGGAGGAAAAACCTACGTATCCCACGCGTCCGTATTTTTGGCCTCATGCTCACTCTGACTGTACCCACTGACATTGATGCCATCAAAAACCACGTCCGTACTATTCGCCACCCAGTTGTAGTACTGCGGAGAGTATCTGAAGCGCAGGTCCGAGATGCTTCCCGAGTGCAAGCCCACAGTTCCGAATAGAATGGGCCTCAAGATCAATTTGTCCTTGGCGTAGAGATCGTACCAAATTTGTCCATTTCCATCGAGCATGCCACCACCATAGACATTCACATCTGCACCACCCAGCTGGAAGAAGGTCGTAGCGTTTTGAAAGATTTGTTTGTACGCATTGGCTTGCCAGTAATCGGTATCGTTGCTAAATTGGATGTATCCTTGAATATCTGTAAAAAGAAAAGGAAAAGAAAAAGAAAAACAATATCAGCAATTTGAAACCCCCCCTCCCCCCTTCCCCACCAAGAAGGAAAAGGGAAGATTGACAAAAAAAAACATACCAATATCCATCCCCCTCAACCCCGTCAAATCCATCGCTTTCCCCACCACATACGTCTTCCCCTCAGGAAACACCACTTTCCCACCCGGATTACACTTCTTCACCGCATCCACAATCGCCGCCGAATCATCAGTCACAAAATCCCCATGACTTTCCACCACACACGTTTGATTTCTCTGGCCCGCAGTAGTAACAGCAGCAATAGATTTCCAAGGCGAATTCGGCGAAAAAGTAATTTCGTGCCGTTGCTGCTGTTCCGGAGAAGAAGATGATGAAGAATCAAGTCCATTCAGATATTCTTGATAGGCCGTCCATGTAGCTTCTACTCCGGGTAGGAGTAGTAGTGTCTGGAGCCACAGCAGCAGCAACAGCGGCAGCGACATCAGAGAACCAGAACCAGAACCAGAACCTCCGATCCGATCTGATTTCCACGTCAAGGTACCAGTCTACCAGAAGTAAAGTAAAAGATAAGAAATACAAAGCTTTTCGACAAGAGTAGGTATAGGTATAGGTACCTACTAACCTATACATGTCTGACATATATACCTCTACCTAGGTACCTTAAGGCTTACCTGATATCCACTAGGTAGTACGTACATATACACTATACAAAGCCCCCCACTTCACTTCGCTTCCAACCCGAAGATGTAACCATGTCTGTGTCTCTCCTGCACGTTTCAAGTAAATACCAGTAAATAATATATTTGAAAATGAAACTGGAACTCCGAGAGCGGGCGCGCCATCGTACTCCGTCAGCCGCTAATATACTGGGCACAAACTACTGTGCGGGCATGTGTACCTATGAGGTAATCCCAGCCTCTACTAGTTGATCCTTGCATAGTGCGAAAACATCAAATCATCATCACCAAGTTAGTCGGCAGGCTGGGCCGGGCCATGGACACACTTCCACAGCTTCTGGTTACAAAAGTCATGCGCACTTTGAGAATCCTATACCTAACCGACAGCCTCAAACCGTGTCCTGTACGCATCCCCGCAGTTTCCATCTCACGGCGTGAAGGCCATGATTCTTCCGCCATTGGTGGGCAAACTACAACAACATCCGTGAATTAGGGCCATCTCGGTGATGCACCAGCTGCGCCAAAACAAGCATCCGGTGCATTTGTATCAGAACCATCTACCCATTCTGTTGATCGTAAGCTATCGAAGCACTGCTCCTGAACGATGAGGTGAAGCTGAGTCTAGCCAGCTCGCAACAACAACAACAACAATACCCACCAAAAATTCGCCATCCTTTTCATCATGACCAAACACCTGAAGCGCATGCTTCTCATCCATGATGCGCTGGCTGTACCAAGCACTGTGATAGTTCCCACAAAGTCTGTCGCAAACAATACAACCAATGCTCGCAAATGAGGAAACCGTTCGCAAGATCAGCCAATGCCTAGCTTAATGGCTGTTGACAGCGCAGCCATCGCAGAATCCATGCAAAGCCGGCCCAAACGGTATAGGAATCTGCTCGACCGCATCCACGATATCCATCCTGTCGCAGGGCTGTTGTGGAGATCCCGCAAGCTGCGCCCATTGACGCCGTCCACGTGGCGCAAGGGGAACCTCCGGTGAGCCATCTTCCATGTCCTCGCCAATCATGCGTGGACCTCTGCCCATGCTGGTCATTCTTCTCTGGTAATTGAAGCGGACGCCGTGATGAGGCTCACGTTCTGCGTCAGGACCATGACCGACAAACTTGATCTCGCGGCCATCACCGCCTTTCCATCCAAAGACCTGTCGAGCTTGCTCTGAACCGACGGTCCAGGAGCGTGGCACAAGATCTGGAGTTCTTGGAACTCTGAAGCTCGGCGTCTGTTGTATGTGATCCACTGCAAATTGCGGATCTGTGGGCAGCAGACTACCCAAGCTCATAGGATCCTTATTGTCAAGTGTCCAGCTTACAACTTTGGTTATTGGGTCAACACTTGGTAGTAGAACGTGGCCGCCCTGTACAGCGATGGGCTGCGCGACCAGGGTCTCTGGAAAGCCCGAAAATGGATGGCTTCTGGCCTGTTCCTGATATCGGAGTGCTTCGCGCCTCTCGAGGATGCGCTTTCTGTCGTACGAGGTCAGACTTGACCACTCTTCTTCGTCGTAGAACTTCTTGGCATCCTCATCGGTCACAAAGGGCAGAGACGCAGTTGCCGTAGTGAAGCTGCGTAGCATCGATGTACGTGGTAGACGATTGAACCCAGACTCCGAACCTTGTGACCGATGCACCAGCGAGTTGGGATCCTGGAGTTGCGCCTGAGGGAAGCTAATTCCTGGAGAAATCTGGAACGGCGACTTATCGAGTCCGTGCTGTTTGGGCTCCAGCAATGGTTGCGCGATCGCTTGGTCTGCCATATGAGCTTGCCGTGGTGCGAGGCCGAGCTGAGGTGCTGGTGCAAGGTCAAACATCGGTCTAAATTCCTGTGCCGTAGCTCTGAGAGACGGTGCATGGGTAGCACCAGCAGCCTCCGCAGCAGCGGTAGCATCCCTAATGGCCGCTCGAACATGTGGTGGCACAGCTTTCTTGGGCTTTTGTGGAGCCTCTGTGCATTGCGACATGTGCTGTGTCTCGGGCAATGCTGCTGCTTGGGCGGCACATATGGATCGTGTCAGAGGACTGAAAAGCTCGGACTCACTGCTCTGGGAAATCGGACTGAGTAGCTCGGACCCCCGCCGCACGTTGGCAGGCCGTGGATTCTCTTTCAAAATACCAATCCTGTCCAGCTTCGCCTTGATTGGAATGAGTAAGTGACCATGCGAGCCTCTGCGTTGTGCGGTAGTGTTGGCTGGCATGGGGAGCCCAGCTGCCTTGGCTTGTGCAGCGAGCAGACCCGAGGCGAATGTGTTTGGGCGCAATCGCTGGGGCCCAGCAAGGGCACCATTGACAGGCAGACGGCGTGGTCTCGACACATCCAGCTTCTCGCTCATACGCGGTTGGATCTGAATTCCGCGAAGGGATACATTTTCGGTCTCAATAGCCGTCTCTGGTGAGGTCGGAGAGCTGGTCTTCGAGATGTCAGAGCACGAAGTAATATCAGTGTTGAGAGCGAGCTTCGCGAGGTTGCGAGGCAGCCGTGGCGGAGAAGGTGTGGCAGAATCGTGTCCGATAGTGGCGATTGTACGGCGAGTCGCAGCCTTGGTCGGTGACATGTACGTGCTGGTCTTTTTGCGCAATGTAGGTTCCGGGCATCCATGGAAACCATTCACGTGCTCGAAACTGTGGTTCTCGCTGCTAGTCTGCGCGGAAGGACACGCTGGCTCGGAAGGTTGCCCGAACCAGTCCCCTGGGAGCGACTTGCGCTTCTGTTGCTTCTGGTGAGGTGAGCACATCGTCGATGGCTTCTTCATCGAACCCGTCTTGCCTACACCGAGGAAAGAATCCTTGCGAATCGTCTCGTCGGCGCGACGAGTGAAAGCAACGGTAGGTTGAGCAAAGCGAGGCGAAAACTTCGTCGCTCTGTGACTCTTTAATGTCGATACAGGATCCAGGCCGGGCGAACAGTCATCTGGGCTTCGTGGCGATACAACGGCACTGTCGTTACCCACTTCCGCGTCCGTCGTGGCATCGGTAGATGTGTGAGACGCAGTACAGCTGCAGCCCGTGTGCGCATATGTAGAATCGTTCGAAGTATTTGGACCACGGCTAGATCCTGTCGAGGATGGGAAGTTCTGACCAATTGCGTTCAACATGCCCTGAGTAGCCATGTTTGCATATGATGGCTTTCGAGGTGTCGTGGCAGGTCCTTCCGGGGTCTTGCTTTGTGTGCAGTGTAAATCCAGTAGTCCGGGAAAGTCGAGGCCGCTGTGCAGTGGCTGTGGTTTATCATGCATGGCAAAATCTGACTGGCACGACTGTTGCAATGTTGCCTTTTCGTGTTCACGTAACAGCAGGGCAGCAGGAGAGGCGCCCGAGTGGCAGTATGGTCCAGATGGGCCACTTTCATCTACACTGGCCGCCGTATCGATCGCGCTTTGACGTTGAGCCTCTCCTGCGTGGAGACGTGCCAACTCTTCCTGTGCCACTTTCAACTGGGCCTGCATATCGGCAAATTCACGACCCAGATCCAGGACTTTGCGGTCTTGGGAGAAACCATGGTCTGAAGGCTGAGTGGAAGCCGCGTGCCACGTACTATGATGGAACATGTTAGCTTGAGCATAGCGCAGGACGGAGGACCAGGGACACTCTTACTGCTCAGTGAAGTGATAGCTCTGATCATTCTGCTGGTGAGCTAGACGCGTTTGTGTCTGTGTCTGTGATGGTGCATGTGTCTTGTGAGCCTACACGCGTGGTCAGCAACAGTAGTCACCGTCCTGTACCCGTGGCAACACCAACGATGTTTTCCTTGCGATCAACCACTGCCCAACTGAGATCAGTATTCGGTGCACCAGTCATCCGCTGATTTGGCTGTCCCCAACTCGGCTTGGTGAAAGAGGTTCCGACATCAGCGGCCATGTCGTCGATGGCTACCACTTTGCGTCGCCGACTGCAGGTGGAGTGAGGCCTGTGTAAAGATGTGACCTCGGAATTCAATTCTGGGATCGATGCTGAGGTGTGATGTGCGATGTCCGAGTCTGGTGGTGTGTCCGGACAGGAAGACAGTGTAGTAATGCCCGAATCTCTTGTTGACAGCGCAGGACGAGAACTCGCGCTCGCTGCTTCATCGTGCGCGCTTTCCTCCCCGTCGTTCTCGAACTCTTCTGCCTTGACAGGAGCGCCCGGGTCGCGTTGCTGGGCTGCGAGTGCGATCGCTGTTGACTTCGCGTGGGCGCAACACTTGGATAGAACTGTGCGCTGGTGGCGGCAGCCGGCGTAGTAATAATACCTATATTGGCACATGACTGATGCAGCGCCGACATTGATTCTGCTGCCAGAGCTACCTCAATGTCGTAATCGAGCGGAAAGATGTGTCGGGCGGTGTGTCTGTCGTGTCGGGTATGTACCTGTCGTACGTGTCGGTCGTGGGAGAGGGGATGATCGCGATTGCTCGAGTGCAGTGTGGAAACAGCGAAAGTTTGATCGCGTGGCAAGCACGCGTTGTACGCCGTTTGTACGGGAAGCTGCTGGAACAACTCCGGTCAGCCGTTCCAGTCTCCACTGGTGAAGCAGGAGCCGATTTCACTCATCCAAAATCAGAACTTCCGCTTCTTCTTCTTCACCGGCTCTCTGCTCTTCTCTGCAATATCCCGCTTCAGCTTCTCCCGCCGTATATTTGCACGTTCTTCCGACTCCTCTCGCCCCTGCTGCTCTACCTTCTCTGACCTGACTTGCGTTCGAGACTGCCTATCCTCAGTCTCTGTCATGTGATGAACTGGTGAAGCCTCCTCCGTCTCTAGCGGAGACTTTTGAGAGCTTTCAATAGCTGCATCAGCATCTGCCTGCGCATTCTGAGACTCATTTTGTCTCCTGCTGCCAAATATGCCAACTCGAGGCTTCGTTCTTCCATGTGAAGCGTGATCAGCATCAGCTGGCTGAGAGAAGGGCATCGTCGCATCGCGCTCCAGATTGTCCAAACCTTGGCCATGCCCGGGCGTTGAGTCTGCGACTGGCTCTCGATCTGGTGTTGGAGAGCTTCGCGTCTTACGTCCAAATGCGCCAAGCTTGCGTCTAGGCTGATCAGGCTTTGCTGGCGAAGAGTTGAACAGCTCTGCCTTCACAGAATTTGAATCAAGCCCAGGAGTTTGTGACCGTAGTCTGCCTGCAAAGTCACCTGCATCCGGATCTGCTTGGTGAGTCGAGCTCGGAGGTACTACTCTCGCCTCTCTGCTTTCGTGAGCAACTTCATCTGAACGTTGCTGTGGATGCTCTGAGATTTTCCCTCCTGGTATCCTGAGTTGTTGCCCTGAAGATAATTGGACATCTTGAGCTCGGTTATCTGTTACCTGTTGGGACTGTGATGATGCTCGCCCGTACGATAACGTTCGACTTGTACTAGAATCATGCTGGGGAAAGACCTCGGGCTGCGCAGCTCTTTGACAAGGTGCATCGAGATCGTCTTCATCCTCTGTCTCCTCGTCTGTTGGGAATGATGGCGCTGTGAGCTGCTGCCGAATACCATCGTTCTCTTCACTCCCCTGCATTGCAGGATGAGTACCGTCCTTATTTTTATGGAGCAATGGCGATTGGCAACCAGCAGTCCCAAACCCGGTATCGTCTTCAGTCGAATCATAATCATGCAGCACAGGTGCGCTTCGGGGTCTCCACCAAATACCATGAGTATCTTTGTGTGCGTTGATCAGACCTGCTTCGGGCAAGTTGGCGAGTATAGTGTTCATCGTGTCCACTGAGAGATCTTCCTCAGTGTCCTTGGTACCGGCAGCTTGCCACTTGCGGGGGTCGAATTCTGCCAGGCCTTCGACATGGCTAGCTAGCTGTGCTCTCTTCGTGGCTTTGGTAGATCGAGGATTTGACGCTCCAGGGAATACCTGTCCAAGGTCCTGCCCAATGTTCTCCAGCTTGTCAGCAATCTTCCCGATCACGCGATCCTTATGGCCGAGCTCAGCGATCAGATATCGAACTTGAGACATTAAGTTGTTGGCATGGACGAGCAGAGGTGTCAGTACGGTATTTTTGAAGACACAGGAATCATCGTTGTCCACGCGGCGCAGCTGCATAGTCCATTCGAAAGTAGGTAACGAACCTGGCAAAGGTGCCGAGATGCTTAGCATCAGCCCGTCCTGTGCACCCAAAGGCTCGAGATGGACAGTTGTGCTAGGTTCACCGTTCAGGGCACTGTTGAACTTGGAGAGAAATTGGTGATATTGGTCGTCATCTTCGCTGGGATCTATACTGGTGCCTTGATCGCTCGCACTCTTAAGCAGCTCGTCTCTACTGAGACAGCCTGACCACAGACGGTTCAGATCTGTAAGCTCCAATGCGCATCGTCCGGCATCCAAATGCGCCTTCAAGAAGAGCGGGGGATAGTCGCCTTCGATGGCGAGCGACTTCCACGGCCGCACGATGGTCATACTGTCTGCGAATCAACATGATGCGTGTTGTCGAGGAAGACGCGAAAACCACGGTGGAGTGCAGTGCACGGGGTTGCTATCGGATAGATCCGAGCGATTGCTGACGTAATCACAAGTTCCCATCCTCACTCGACCACTGCCACTGACTTCACCGAGAATTGTTTGTGAACATTCGCGAATTACGTCCATAACCGACTACTCCGCATCTGCTCGAATAACCTGCAACTGAAGCCGCGAGCAACGTAGCACCATCCATCTCCCCTGCAGGAGCGAAGCTTGCGCGAGAATGTCACGCTCCACGATACCCAGCAAGCGATCGGCGGATGCCCAAGAAGATGCGTGGGTGGCAGACGAGGACCGATTCGTGCTACAGCAGTCGAAGAAGAAGGCAGCCATTAGAGCAAGAGGCGGCAGAGCCCAGCCGATAGACTGGTTGGCAGTGACGTTGGCGGTCATCGACCCCGAGCGCAATCCGCTGGGCGACGACGTGGATGTCGATGAGCTGGAGACGGTGGACCCCGAAGCAGTGTTCGAAGGCTTGAACGATGAACAATTAGGGGAACTAGAAAAGGGTATCGACACATACGTCACGCTGGAGAAGAGCAAAAGCAATCATGACTACTGGACTGTAAGTGTGTCTCCTGCGCGATGGGTCCGTTGGTCAACTTTTTCAATATGCTGACAGACCGCTAGATGATGAAGACTATCTGCAAAGATCGACGAAAGGGCGCTCAGGGCGCACAATCGACCGCGAGAGGTGTAAGCGCCGTAGCATCAGATCTGGACAAACTTCTCGGTCCCAAAACTCTGGAAGAACTAGAGAAATTGGAACGACAAATCCGGGGCAAGCTCTCATCCAATGAGCCAATTGATACTGACTACTGGGAACACCTGTTGAAGAGTTTGCTCACTTACAAAGCTCGAGCCAGACTGCGAAAAGTGTCTCAATCGATCCTGGAAGCGCGGTCTGGCGGTTTGCGCAAACAGCAAGTCGCGGACGCGGAAGAACTCAAGTCACGGTTACTAGCTCATCTGGAGAACTCTGGTGACGGCAAAGTAGCTCCAGATCCTGTCGACCAAGCTGGTAGACATGCGCTCGACCCAGAGTCGCTGTTGCGATTGCGTCCGGAAGACAAGTCATTGACCGCAATGACCGCCAAGGAGTTTGCGCAGCAATTGGCTGATGATAGGCGAAAGGTGCTGACAACAGGGTTTTTGCCGTGCCGCAAGGAGTCTGCAGCATTGGGTAGTGGAGGACACATCGCAAAGCGCGCCCGAACCGATGGCGGCGAAACAGCTCCCTTCCAATCTGCTTTTGAACGTGAAGTGGCGCGAGGCCTTAGCGAGAACGAAGAGCTCTTCGCTCAGGAAGTGGAAGTCATTACCAAAAACCGCGCTCAATGGGCCCAGCAACATCGGCCTCGGAAACCGAAATATTTCAACAGAGTCTTGCTCGGATACGAGTGGAATAAGTATAATCAAACCCACTACGACCACGATAATCCTCCACCAAGGGTCGTACAGGGATACAGGTTCAACGTCTTCTTCCCGGATCTGGTGGACAAAACGAAAGCGCCCACTTATCGCATCGAGCGTGAGAACGGCAGGAGGCGAGGAGAGACGTTGGCACCAGCAGGAGAGGATGACACGTGCTTGATCCGTTTCACTGCCGGTCCGCCCTATGAAGACATTGCCTTTCGCATCGTGGACAAGGAGTGGGATTACAGTGCCAAACGCGAGCGCGGGTTCAGGAGCAGTTTTGACAAGGTATGCATCGACCTCTATTTCTACATTCGTGTCGCGCATGAATCTGGACATGAGCATTGGGATCGGCAACACACGAAAGTGGGCCGGACAACGAGAACGAAACTGACGTTTTGACCAGGGCATATTACAGCTTTACTTCATGTTCAAAAAGGTAAGTGGCTCGGCGAAGTCGTGCGTGCCACTTCGACTGACCACGTGATTACAGATTTACTACAGAAAGTAGGCCACGAAACTGCACTCAGCCACCTCTTTGAGTGACCCCTCCTCACTGAAACTGTACTTGGTGTCGAAAGTCCACGAAATGGTGTGTCACGATATTTCAGGATCGACAGCGGGCGCTGCAGCCACTGAACGTGGCTGCACACGTTTCGCAGCGCCTGTCAAGACTAGCGAGGACATCTCTACGAATCAACATTTTCTGACACCTGCTGTGCCTGCGCGACGACTGCACATTCGTGCCTGTCTTCTCACGTTGACAGCATCACGGCGCGAGACACGCAATACTCACCACAACAGCGTTGACAGCTGCCGTGGTCCCATCCCTACAGGATTGTGCGCCCTTTTACCACACTGCAGTCGGATCGAACAATGAATAGCGCCATCTGAGACACTTTTTCGGCGCACGAAAGATCGAGAGCATGGGTGCTGCAGGGTGCATGCGGGAACATGCACCCAAAGCCCGGGAGCGCGCATGATGTGTGGCGCGAGGCAGAGTGTTCTGTCCTGCGCTGAGTGCAACACCAGGACGGATTACAGCCGCCAGGGACGAATCTTGAGCAGAGAGGGGCTCTGTTGATCATCTCAGACTGGCGCACCTTATACCATCAGCTAGTCCAAAGCAAACGTCAAACATTGCATGTCGTTCTACCAAGCGGAGCAGGTTGGAGCATGACAAAAAGGCATTGACGATTGCATACCCGTCTAGGGCGCCTTTTTCCGCGCGAACCACTTCTAGAAGGCTGAGATTCCCGGTCCATGTCCAGTGCGTGCGGGCGCCATTCCCAGAGCCGCGACGGCATTGCACTACCATTACAAAAGGCCGAAGCCTAGGCAGTATGCGCGGGCCCGTGGGACTGCTGCACACGCGGGAGTCACCCTTCAAGCTGCTCCAACCACGCATGTGTCGCTCTGTGTGACCCAGGTCCATGACCACACCAGCAGACGTTGTGCGTGCCGGTGCCGCCATCCAGTGTCTGCATAAGTCTGTCGGCGGGCTCCCGGGCCATGCCATGTAGGCAGGGTTATTCCTGATGTCGTCTTTCTGTCAGACAAAGACATCTCTGTTGGTCGTCAGAGCCTCTTCATTGATACTGTTTGCGTGCAAAAGCGCGGGCAGAGGCTCACATCTCAGATCACAATGGCTTCTGCGCCGGCAGTCATGGGCGTGCAGCCGAGAATAAGACCATGTGGACGGGCATGCGCTGGCGACAGCAAAGAGTGTATCCGTGACAATGACCCTTTGGATGCACGCGCGAGATGCGACCAGGGCATTTTCCAAATAGACTGCAAAAGGCTGCAGCATCGTAGGTTTTGTCCATATCTTTCTCGCTCTCTTCTCCCCAATTCTACCCCTTGACTGTGCTCGGTAACGATCTGACTGTTCGCCGTTCGTGGGACACGTGCATGACCATTGTTAAGCATCACAGAAGCCGACTTCTCTTACCCGGTCGTCAACCACTCGTGCCACACCGCTCCGCCCACGCACCAGTCACGACGCTGATAATCGCCCGAGCTCCCTGCATCCATTCACTTTGCACATCACACTTACTCACCACCACGCCCATTTGGCGCGCAACACCACACGACGCGACGCGATCATGGAAGTTCAGACAGCCTCATGGCCGTCCATTGATCATGGCGCTGCCAGATCAGATGACGGCGGTGTCACAGAGCCAGCAGACCATCCACGGCAGCCTTCGCAGTCGCTTGACCAACAAGCCGCCGACATTCTTAAGCTCTTCGGAGAAACGAACGACGACGGCACCAACATACCAGCAATGGGCATGGAGTCCTTCCTCTTTGACGACTCGCTGGCGCCGCAGTTTGGAGCTATGGACCAAGACAATATTCATGCCGCGCCGCTGGCGTCTTCCAACGGTGGCAGCTCCAGCTCTTCTTCAACATACGACTCGAACATGAATCATCTCTCATTCGGGCCATGGTCGACGAGATCCGACCCACTCACTTTCGGGTACCAGCAGACCGCCCTTCAACCCGCTCCACAGTGGATGTCCGACACACGATTTGACCAGCCCATGACATTCCATAGCGGTGACGGACTCGGTATCCATATGCCGCCGACTTCGAATCCTATAGTAGTGCCCACTATCGATCGCTTTGATGGGGGCGCCTTCGTCGACCATCATGCCTCGCCGATCGATGCGCGCGATGACTATGGAAGGCAAAATTTCTCCAATGGCTGGCAACACCTGGAGCAGACTGTGCCCACTCCCGAAAACATTTTTAGTGACGAAGCCGAAGAAGACGTTGCGGACTCCGCGGATCCTTGCTACGCGCAGCTGCTTCACAAGTGCCTCAAAGAGGCGCCGCAACACACACTATCACTTCGCGAGTTGTATGATTGGGTATCTCAGCACAGTCAAAAGGCCAAAGATCCGAACAACAGAGGATGGCAGAATAGTGTTCGGCACAACCTGTCCATGAACGCTGTAAGAGCAATTCCAGTCCCTTCTGCTCCTTTTCGTGTTATTGTGGCTAACGTGTGCTTCTTCTCTGTCTCTGCAGGCTTTTCAACGCGTCACAGATCGAACCAGCGCCAGCAAGAAAGGCAGTCTCTGGCGCTTGACCGAAGAAGCTTTACGAGACGGTGTCATATCCACAACCCGCTACCGTAAAGACCCCAAACGCAAGCCCGAGCGCCGCGCAGTCCCAGCATTGAACCGTCAAGCTTCTGGCGCCAAAGGAGGTCGAGCTACTCGAGATGCCAGTCGTATGCGCCAGCAGCAGCAACAACAACAACAAAACTATCGAGGACCTGTCAGCACAAACGTCCCAACGTCATCAACTCGCTACATGCGCCGCTCAGACCGCTACCACCCAAATTTCCCTTCTCCACGACAACAGCAGCAGCAGCAAGGACAGAACGGTTACGCTACGAGTAGTCCTTACTCAACACCTCAATCGCCAGCAACACATCCAGGCTTCGTGCCTTCCTACGCCACCAACTGCCAATTCCCTCTCGTCACGCCCACTAGTCTTCCCTCTTCACCCTACTTCTCCATCTACCAAGCAGAGGATGACAATGATAACAATAACTCTCCGAACCTCTTCCAGCAACAACAGCGACCCCCACCACCACTCCTACACCGACAAGACTACTCCATGCACGGTCATGGTTACCAGCATCCTCACCTCCAAGGCTACCATCAAGCCACCCCGGAAGATTTCCTCTCCCCTCCTCTTCCTCCTCCTCCTCCCTCTGCTCCCTCTGCTCCCCCCGCCTCTTTCGTCCTTTGCGACAGAGTCAACAAACCAGGAGGAGAAGGAGGCGGAGTTGGAGCAGCAGGTGAAATATCCAGTTTTGAATTTCTCCCGCTGGAGAATTCTCATCTGCGCCACCATCACCATCATCAGCATCCTCATCAGCAGGGAATGGGAGGTGGAGTGGGAAGTGGAGGGGTGGGGGGATTGTTGTTCGGTGATCAGGATCCGGAACTTCTTCTCTTCCTTCGCCAGGGACAGGGAGAGGGTCCGGGTCCGGGACAGGGACAGGGACGCTATGAGATGGCGCAGACTCCTACGCCGAGTTTGATGACGGAGGCGAGTTTTGGGACGGATGGATGAGGGTGAGAAGGGGGGGCGGAGGGGGTGGGGACGGAGACGGGGACGGGAGTGGGAGTGATAGGAAGAAAAAGAAGAAGAAGATGATGATGATGATGATGATGATGATGATGACGAAGAAGAAGTTGAAAAAGAAGACGACAATGTCGACGATGAAGATGTCCACCACGCTCCGAGTTTCCTTGTCCGGTCTTGGAGGCTCTTGGTGTTGATATCTGGGATAAGAGCGGTTGATTAGATAGCATGCAGCAGCAGCAATGAACAGCTCACTCGACCGCGGTGAAATAACTATGCATTCCAGGAACTGGATGGGATTGGATTGTGATATCAACTGCAAACGGAGAACCAGCCACAGAATGGTGTCTGTACAATACAGTATGAGTGGACTGACTGATGTACAGTATGGAAATGCATGACTAAGCCATAGCAGAGAAAATGGAAGTCCGCTAAGATTACTCGATCCTAGAACAGCAGAATGAGCTTCATTCTCAGTGCTCATGCGTCTTCATTCCATTGCACTACAGCCGGCGGAGTTGCTGGCGGGATGAACGGTCCTTTTGAATTCTCAAATCGCGACTCTGGCGCCAAGAGCACGTTAGAATTAGGCATACGGCATGTTTCGGGATCTGATTTTACTGTGAACGTGCGGCTCACGTACGGTAGGGGAGAGACACGGGGACGGTACTGTGGTACCGCGGAATTTTGTGCCTGGCCTGGCTTTCTCTTTCTACTTTGGTGACTTGCACTGACTGGTACAGTAAAATAACACAAAAAAGGGGGGAGGGTGCAAGGGAAAGGAGAGAGAAAGGAGAGAGCAAGGAGAGATGCCCACGGGGAGGGTCAGATGGAGGTTGGGGGATTTGTGGAGGGAGCAGACGAGGGTCCAGATTTGAGTAATATTGACTCGGACAATTACCACTAATTGACTAATGACTCGGAAGATGAAAGCTAAACACAATCACATGTGAGCGATCCTCGGCTATGCACATGGTACCACGTCGGCAATGGCGTCTAGATGCGGCTCTACGATTTGCATATGAACCTCCAATAATATCTTATTACTGTCATGATCGATATACACTCTCCCACGTCCACGCCCACGCCACCGCTCTTCGCCTCCGCCCTCTCCACGTACATGCACATACATCCTCCCTAACTACAATACCATGGCCTCACTTGCAAAGACTCTCCGCCCTCTGGCTCGAGCCACGCCACAATGCACCGCCCGCGCCTCTCTCCACCGCTGTACTACTACATCTTTCACAGCGACACGGTCATCACGACCAGCTCCAGCCGCCTCGCGCTGCCTCTCGACCACTCCCTCTCGCCGCAATGACCACGATAGCATTGACCTCGACTCGCTCCCACCCACGCCCATCTTCCACCTGTCTGAGACGGAACTGGCCATGCAAGAGTCCGTACAAAAATTCGCCAACGACATGATCCTCCCCAAAGTCCGCGAGATGGACGAAGCCGAGAAGATGGATCCCCAAATTGTTGAGCAACTTTTTGAGCAGGGCCTCATGGGCATCGAGATTCCCGAGAAATACGGCGGCGCGGGAATGAACTTCACGTCCGCCATTGTCGGGATCGAAGAGTTGGCCCGAGTGGATCCTTCTGTCAGTGTAATGTGTGATGTACACAACACGCTCGTCAATACTGCCATCCTGAAATGGGGGAGTGAAGAGAGCAAGAAGAAGTGGCTGCCGCGACTGGCGACGGAGACGGTGGGGAGTTTCTGCTTGAGTGAACCCGCGAGTGGGAGTGATGCGTTTGCGATGAAGACGAAGGCGGAAAAGACGTCGGACAGCTACATTATCAATGGATCGAAGATGTGGATTACGAATTCGATGGAAGCGGGCTTCTTCATTGTGTTTGCGAATCTGTTCCCTGAGAAGGGATACAAGGGCATCACGGCGTTCTTGGTGGACAAGGAGAATCCTGGATTGAAGATTGCGAAGAAGGAGAAGAAGTTGGGTATCAAGGCTTCGTCGACGTGCGTGATTGATTTTGATGATTGTACCGTTCCTCACGGCAATTTGTTGGGCAAGGAAGGTGATGGATACAAATATGCCATTGGCTTGCTGAATGAAGGGCGTATTGGTGAGTCCCCCCAGTCACATTCTTCTACACATGTCTGAAAAAGATGCACAATCGCTAACAGCAACTCCCAGGAATCGCTGCACAAATGACCGGCCTCGCCCTCGGCTCGTTCGAGAACGCGGCCAAATACGTGTGGAATGATCGCAAGCAATTTGGCACCCTCGTGGGCGAATTCCAGGGCATGCAACATCAACTCGCGCAGGCCTGGACGGAAATTACGGCTGCGCGAGCACTCGTCTACAACGCCGCCCGAAAGAAGGAGGCAGGGCAAGACTTTGTTATGGATGCTGCCATGGCCAAATTGTACGCTTCCAACGTGGCGGGCAAAGTGTCGGGACAAGCGATTGAATGGATGGGTGGCATGGGCTTTGTGAGGGAGGGACTGGCGGAAAAGTACTGGAGGGACAGTAAGATTGGGCAGATTTATGAGGGCACGAGTAATATCCAGTTGACTACGATTGCCAAGTTGCTGCAGAGACAGTATACATCGTAGTAGTGGTGGATAGCAAGTAAAACCAGATAAGAGAAAAAAGAGTCGGAGGATTTTTCCTATCTCTCGGTGCATTTGTGTCTTTTTTTTTTCTTTCTTTTTCTTTTCCTTTTCGGCGGAATAGCAAGCGTGAGCAAATAATGCATGCCAATTGACGCATAACAACTCACCCCATATTAATTCAACGTTTTATCTTTGCGCGCTAGAAGGAAAAGAAAAGAAAAGAAATAGAAGAGTACTAAGGTACAGGTATTCTGTTGTTTCGATGCTTGTACCTCTAGCTCCTAGGTACATGTTATGGGGACTGACATGCCTTGGCAGATGTAATTGCCAAGCATATCGCATTGCCCTGCCTGGTGTGGTTTGGTAATGGCTTATACCTGAAAATTGCACAATTCACTCTCTCTCACTCTCTCTCTATCTCCCTCCCCTCATGGCATACGAAGGAGGTATAGGTATTTCCAGGATGTCGTTTTTGGACCATGGCGATCGGGTCCCGTCTTCCCCTTTCCCCTTCCCCCCTTAAGTCTGCTACTAGACTTCCAGCGGGATTCTGGTCTCTTTTTTTTTCTTTTGAGAAATTGGCCGAATGGGCGGCGGCATTCAGAGTAGAGTGCCCCGATCCTTGCACTGGCTGGATTCGGGGAGTCTCGAACTGCTTTTGTGACGGATCCACTGGCATGGTAATGTACGTATGCGCGAGCTATACCACCAGCTGGGCGAATATGTCCAGATTTGGTTGGGAGACTTCTACGGCGGATGCTCTGGTTACCATATTATTCCCTGCTGACATGCACCATAGTCGATAGCTGAGCATGTTTGTCAACGGCAGTTCACCGTCGATGCCAGGCACACACCGGTATACAGCCGCAGGCAACAGGATGAGAGGATTACATACATACCAAGACAGCTTCGTCAGCTTACCTAGGGCTGAAGCAACTTGCTGCTCTGACTTCTCAACTCCGTATGCAGCTAGGACCGCCATCGGCCTGCTCGGATCTCTTGCGGTCTGACCTCATGATAAGATGAAATAGTGTGCACCGTCTGCCAACGTTGAGAACATAATACCGCCACGACAAGCCCGGAAAACTCTTGGCGCCATACCTCCAATACGCCCATCAGCACATATCTTGGGCCGCTTCAGCGCACGTTTCACCTCCTCAAGCTTTGCCCAGCGCCATCTTGGCTACCAGAACAAGCAATCCTCTATCGATACATCCGCCGCTCTCTCGTCATGCGAGAGACTACACCCTTCTGCCTTGTGTTCTAATGTGTTGCGCTTATGCATGCCTCTTGCACTGGTCTTGTCACCATGTGGATAGGTAGGTAGCTATGGATGGGCAGTGTAGTCGAATCAATTGAGTGGCGAAAGGAATCCGCGGCGAACTGGATAATCATACTGTGGGATGATTGGGCAGCCCAGTCTCACCGGACCAGGAAGAGTGAAGCCGATTTGATAAGATGATGATGATGATGATGATGAAAGTAAACAAATCAACATCATGAACAAAAAAAAATTATGCTGGGCGTCCTGCGGCAGAGACATGAGCTTGGGGCGGCTCAACTGAAGATTTAAGAAGCGCCATTCTGCACCGTAACTGTCCACGACCAGAGATCCGACTTGCATCATCAATAATCCCCTCAGCAAAAGATTGTCCACGACAACACCTGTGCTTGCGGTTGCAGTTGCGGTTGCGATGATTTATCCACGAACGTTGCTCGGGCTCACTCTCTCCAGCTCTGTAGCAGCTGCACTACCCGCCAACATTGCCAGAGTGACCAGAAATGGCTTCACTCATGGCATCACGAACGATACGGCAGCCATTGCGAATCAGACTTTCGATTATGTCATCGCTGGTATGTACCTCGACATTATATATATATATATGTATACCTGATATATATATCTTGATCGTCATCCAGAGATCAACTGGCAGAGAGGAATCATCCAAGAAAGGATCAGGCTGACTCCAGCACAGGCGGTGGTCTCACAGGTCTCACGGTGGCGAGCCGTCTCACCGAGGATCCAGCCGTATCCGTCCTGGTGATTGAGGTTGGTTATGATATGCACGAGGATCCGCGTGTCTCTGATGTCCGCACATACGGAGCAGCCTTCAACACAACAGAGCTCGACCACCAGATCCACTCGACGCCAATCCCATGGCAGAACAATGCCTCCCTCCTCCTCGTCGCTGGCAAGACTCTCGGTGGGAGTGGCTCCATCAACGGCGCTTCGTGGACCAAAGGAGCAGCTTCCCAGTATGATATCCTCCCGCTTCTGACGGGCGATGACAGTTGGGGCTGGGATGAGTTCAACCCGTACATGTTGAAAGCGGAGGGTTTCAACACGCCCGAGCTGGACAAGCAGGTCACGAAGGGTGCAGACTATGAGCCTACCGCCCATGGCTTCAATGGATCTGTGCAAGTCTCATTTGGTGCTGGCATGTATGGTGGCACGCAAGTACCGGCGCTCGAAGCATCCGAGAAGATTTGGCCTGGCTTGACTCGCAACCCTGATGCTGCCTCTGGACGGACTACTGGTGGAACCATCATTCCCAATATGGTGCACTCGGATGAGAACCAGAATCGCTCGAGCCCTTTCACGACGTACGCTCAACACCAGGTGGAGGAGAGGAACAACTTTGTCATTCTGACGGGACATCGTGTCACCGAAATTGTCTGGGAATCAACCTCTAGCGATAGCATTGGTGCGCCTCTTCGTGCTGCAGGTGTACACTTCCAGCATTCACCCACCTCCCCGGTGCAATACGTCCAAGCCGGACGAGAGGTTCTCCTCGCAGCCGGGAGCTTGCAAAGCCCTCAGATCCTCGAGCTCTCTGGTGTAGGCGACCCCGAAGTTCTGAGCGCAGCCGGCATCGATGTCCAACTCGAACTCTCTGGTGTAGGCAAGAATGTCCAAGAACAGACCAAAAACACCGTCCTCTATCAACCTCGCGCAGGCATCGACTTTGGCAACGGCACCGGTCCATCCTCCGCCATCGCCTTCCCTTCTGCCCACCAGCTCCTGGGCAACTCCTCGGCCCAATCCTGGTTCTTCGACGCCATCTCCACCGTCAACTCCTTCTCCACCCTCCTCACCGAACAATCCCTCGTCTCCTCTAACCTCTCCTCCACCGAACTCATCCTGCTCGCCCAAATCCAAAACCTCTTCACCACCACCGACTCCGCCGCCGCCGAAGCCTTCTTCACCGTCAACTCCGACTACACCCAAGTCGGCATCGACAACTGGAACCTCATCGTCCTCTCCCGCGGCACCGCACACATCCACTCTTCTGACCCATGGACCCACCCGGTCGTGAACCCCCACTACTTCCTCCACCCTCTCGACCTCGCCTTCCAAATCGCCATCAACAAGGCCTCTCGCGCCGTCTTCGAAACAGCGCCGCTGAGCGACTACGTCGAAAGTGAAATCACGCCGGGCTACGACGTTGTGCCTCGCGGCGCGGACGACTCCGTCTGGGAGGCGTGGATCAAGAGTTCGTTCACGAGTGTGTGGCATTATGTGGCGAGTTGCGCGATGATGAAGCGGGAATTGGGCGGTGTGGTGAGTTCGAGATTGCAGGTCTATGGTACGCAGAATGTGAGAGTGGTGGATGCGAGTGTGGTGCCGATTCAGTTGAGTGCGCATTTGAGTAGTTCGTTGTATGGAGTTGCCGAGAAGGCGGCGGATATGATTCGGGAGGATTGGGAGGAGGGGAAATAGGTGGGGGTGGGGATGGAGGTGAGGGGGAAGGGGGAATGGGGAATGGGAAAGGGGAAAAGGGGTGAGATGGGATGGATGAGAGATGAGAGAGTAGTGGATCACATTGTACAAAAGTCTACTATAGAGCATATCATAGCATAGCGAGAGAGAGAGAGAGAGAGAGAGACAGCGAGAGAGATCGAATTCCATCCTTTCCACGAACTCGTTTCCCCTCTTCTTCTTCTTCCCCGTCTCCCATCTCCCATCTCCCTTCTCACCCAAACCTCAAAAGTCAACTCAAACCTCAAATAGGTATAAATCTCCCTCGCCCCCAAAAACATACACAAACATTCCTCTTCCTCTTCCTCTCTTATACACAGGGGGTAGGTATATATCCTCGTATATACATGAGACAAAAAAACTCGAGCCCTTAGCGCTGATGATAGATCCGTATTTGCAATCAATATCAAACATAGGTATCTAAAGTTCTAAACCTAATGTAGGTGGCTTTCTTGCAGCTCGCTACGGAGGTTGGATGGAGAAATTGTTGTCTTTTGGTCGTCTTTCTGAGCATTTTATCTAGGTCGTTCTATGGATACAGGTGGTGTACGGTAAGGTACATAAATAGGTACCTAGACACTACCTAGCCTAGCTACGTTGGGTAGTTACATACTACCTACGTACAGGTATATGTTATGCCTCGGTATCTACTAGGTTGCTTTTGCGCTTTTTGTTTCTTTTTTTCTTTGATAATGATGATGATGATGATGATGATGATGATGATGATGATGATGATGATGATGATTATAATGATAGTATTTGATTGATTGATTGATTGATTGATTATTGCTACCTACCTCGCTTAGTGAGTACCTATCCTTTCTACCTTGTAGATATATATTCAACCAAAAAAAGAATAAAAAATAAAAATAAAAATAAAAGAAAGAAAAGAAAAATGTAACAATACAGGGCTCAATCCTCTAGCCCTAGCCCAATACAAGCCTTTTTCGTCTTTCTTTCTTCGATGTACCCCGGGAGAGAGATCTTGTGACTAGTGGATTCTATGGGCTACGTTTGGTAATACGAGAGGGGGGGCGCGCGCGCTTAAAGTAGGTACCTAAGGTATCTGTATGAATAGGCTGATTTGTGAGGTATATTGGTTTTTTGTTGTCTGTTGTTGAGTTTGGTAAGGTGGTTGGTTTGTTGGGATCGCATTGGGTATATGTGTGTATATATAAATTTTTCTGGTTAAAATAGTATAGAAAGTGAGTGAGTGAGTAAAGTGAGTGAATAGTCTTCACTCTTCAGGTACGTTCTGTTACACCCCCACTTCCCGGAGGTAGTATCCGCCCCCCTTGCCGGGAGGTGGAGGTAGTAGAGGTAGCAAGCTTATACGGTACGGAACGGGAAAAAACTACAACCGGTTACCGACCTGTTCGAGAGTGTTCTAGATGCAAACAAGGATCATCCCGAGCACCGGGTGAAATCCTTCCAACTTTCATACAACAAGCAACAACACTTCACTTCACTTCACTTCACTTCCCTCCCCTGATGCCTTTCGCTCGATATTTTATCAAATTCTGTTATCACTGTCTTTATCATTATCATTATCATCATCGTCGCCAGCAACCTTCTTTTCTTCCTGTCTTTCTCCACGGGACGACGTTTTTGGGTTTCATACGCTCCAGGGGTTTGGTTGGGGGTTGTGTCTAGGCTAATAGCAAAATGCCTTCTTCGATAGAAAACAAGAAAGGGCTTTCTACAGATTCGTCTCGACCTTGATCTTAATTGATCGACAAAAAATCCGAGGGCCTAGAGCGCTCTCTACATAACAAAAAGACAAGGTTGGTGCCCTCTTTTACCCCCCAGTTGTGGCTTGCCAACTTGCCCATGAATGTTATGGGCAAGTTGCGTATCCCCCTTGTTTTTTGGTGTCTACGGTGGTTACGAATGTATACGACTTCGTGCTACGATAGTACGATTCGTGGCGAGGTTCCCGGAAAGAAGGGTATGTAAACTGGAGAAATAAATGGCCCTGGGCCGTAGGCATGGTTGTCTGCAGGCAGAAAAGGAGAGTAAGAAAGTCGGTCCTGGCATTCGCAGAGTCCAGACGCTTGATCTTCACTAGGATTATCATGTTCTTCACCGATCTGGCTCGCAGAATTAAACTCAAGGTTATCGCATTCAGGCTTCAGCATCCGTCTATCTATCTATTCATCCATTCATACATCCATCCAATCATCCAAGCATCCATCTATCCATTTATCCATCTGCCGACGTGTTGGTACAGACAACAGTAGTGCCTACTCAAAGTATGTACAAAATCGTCTTTTTTTTTTGATCCAAAGCTGCTGATGTTGCTGATTGTGCTGCTGCTGCTGCTGATGTTGCCAACAAGCAGCTGAGTTCCTGGCGCAACATTGGCGTATACAGGAAGGGATTACGAGGACCACAGGGATAATAGTCTGCTTGTTGTTGTGTCCTATTACAAGCGAGTTCTACCAGTGTTACAGTTTACCATGCCCGAAACGTGCAGGTCCAGGATGTTGGGATTATAAGAGTGTACCTGCCACAAACCTTTTCGCAACCACACTTCACCTCACCTCTCTCCCTCTCTCGCCATCTCTCTTTCACTCTGCGTGCTGGACCACCAGAAATAAATTCGCGAAGAAGAAAAGAAGAAAAGAAGAACCAACAAACAAAAAAAAACAAACCAACAACAACAACAAAAAAATCAACATCAAGATCCTCTCTTTCTTCATTCAAAATGGCCCGTCTCCGGTCCCTTTTCAACGCCCTCGCAGTGGCACAATTCTGTTATGCCGAGGTCGCCATTCCCAAATCCGCGGGATACACAGCTCTCAGCGCCCCGAAAATGATCAAAGGGGCCAATGACTTCAAAATGTGGGAGTTTGACCGTGGAGTGAATTGCGATCCGTCCAAGGAATACGATGATTCGGCCTCAACGTTTATCCTGGAAGATGGTGCTTCCATCTCGAATGTCATCTTTGGAACGAAGCAAATCAGTGGCGTCTTTTGTTTGGGTTCTTGTACCTTGACGAATGTCTGGTTTCGAAGTGTTTGTGATGGTGAGTTGCTCTTCCTCTTCCTCTTCCTCTTCCTCTTCCTCTTCCTCTTCCTCTTCCTCTTCCTCTTCCTCTCATCATCATCATCATCATCATCACCACTTCCGCATTCACACCCACATCGTCATCATCATCATCATCATCGTCGTCATCGTCATCATCTCCAAGAGCCAAAGTCAAAAAGAACATCCGCTAATCACAAAACTACGAGTTGGGTATCAACAGAAGCCGTCCAAGTCTACGGAAAAGGCAACGCCCTCATCGTTGGCGGAGGAGCCAACAACGCACCCAACAAATTCGTCCAACACGATGGCTCAGGCACCGTCACCATTCGCGGAGGCGAATATTACGGCATCAGCCATCTCTACCGCAGCTGCGGGAATTGCCCCAACAACAAAGAGCACTCGCCACGACAGGTCATTATACAGAATAATAAAATTCACAATGTCAAGAATGATGTTGCTGGCATCAATCCGAATTTGTGAGTATTTCGCTTTTCCCCCCTTTTTTCCTTTCCCTCTCCCTTTCCCTTTCCCTTTCCCCCCCTGTCCCCTTTTCACCCTCCAAACTCATTTACAACCATACTCTCCCTTTCCCTCTCCCTTTGTCCTCTCCCTTTCCCCTCTTCCTTTCCCCCTTTCCTCTTCCTCTCCATCCCATCCCTCCCTCCGAATCCATCATCTCCCCATCTCTCCCCACAAACCCCCACCCGCTAACCCTTCAAAACAGCGGAGACACAGCCCAAATCGAAAACAACTGCGGGGAAAACATCGCCTCCATTTGCCAACCGTACACGGGCATGGAAGGCTCAAGCCATGGGCGATCGTTGAAGAGCACGAATAAAAATTCTTGCCATGGTGGTCAAGGAATGGCGACGAAATTCCCTGCGTGTAGTGGTGCTCCTGCGGGCGAGGAGAATGGGGCGACTACTAATGGTGGTACGACGACTGGGGGAACTGGTGAGACGAAGGAGGGCACTGGTACGCAGACTGGGGGCACTGGTGAGCAGAACGGCGGCACTGGTACCCAGAATGGCGGCACTGGTACGGAGAATGGCGGCACTGGCACGCAGAACGGCGGCACGGGTACGCAGAATGGCGGCACTGGTACCCAGAATGGCGGCACTGGTACGGAGAATGGCGGCACTGGTACGCAGAATGGCGGCACTGGTGAGCAGAACGGCGGCACGCAGAATGGCGGCACTGGAACGCAGAACGGCGGCACTGGTACCCAGAATGGCGGCACTGGTACGGAGAATGGCGGCACTGGTACGCAGAACGGCGGCACTGGTACGCAGAATGGGGGCACAGGTACGGAGAATGGCGGCACTGGCACCCAGAATGGCGGCACTGGCACGCAGAATGGTGGCACTGGTACGCAGAATGGCGGCACTGGTGAGCAGAACGGCGGCACGCAGAATGGCGGCACTGGAACGCAGAACGGCGGCACTGGTACCCAGAATGGCGGCACTGGTACGCAGAATGGCGGCACTGGTACGCAGAACGGCGGCACTGGTACGCAGAATGGGGGCACTGGTACGGAGAATGGCGGCACTGGCACCCAGAATGGCGGCACTGGCACGCAGAATGGTGGCACTGGTACGGAGAATGGCGGCACTGGTACGCAGAATGGCGGTACGCAGAACGGCGGCACTGGTGAGCAGAATGGCGGTACGCAGAACGGCGGCACTGGTACGCAGAATGGCGGTACGCAGAACGGCGGCACTGGTGAGCAAAATGGCGGTACGCAGAACGGCGGCACTGGTGAGCAGAATGGCGGTACGCAGAACGGCGGCACTGGTGAGCAAAATGGCGGTACGCAGAATGGCGGCACTGGTGAGCAGGTGCCTGGGAAGCCGAAGAGGCGGCATCATCGGCATGGTAAGAAGCACAGGGGAAATGTTGGAAATGGGATGACTGGTCAGATGATTCAGGCAAATGGTGTGACAACTGCGGCTGATGATGTTCCTAAAGTCGACCCCCCGAGCGGGCCATAGGTAAAGAGGGTGGTGGTGGCTGAGAAGTAGGAGGTGGAGGAGGAGGAGGAGGTGGTGGTGGTGGTACTGCTTCTGAAGAAGAACATGCAACTTCAGAAGAGGAAGAATAAGAATAAGGGTCCTGGTCTTGATAATATAGATGTACACGTACGGGAGGATTTGTCAATTCAGCTTCTTTTCGTAGGTACAACCAGTTCAAGTTTGATCCATCCGATTTCCTCCCTCCCCGCCTGCAATCACCAATGATGTTTATCCACCATCTATTCGATTGTGAGAACTTCCAAGCCGAGAGCTAAAAAAAAAGAGCTTACCTTAGACCTGCAGGAAGAGGTGGGTGAGACAAGTAATTAAGACGACATCGTTTGTTCAATGGCTTTTTGCGACTGATCAGTATTTACAGTCCCGCGGGCAATACGCGGTGTTCGACAATCTGCTGTCGTTCTTCGGCCTGCCAAGAGGCAAGCATCATGGTCAAGTGCTTTTGCCTTTGCACTTTCCTGTCCTATTGCTTCCGAGCAAAGGAGTCATCTATACCGTTTCATGCAGCAACAGCCACAATGATCAAAGCAATCCACCTATTCGGACCGCTTTTTGTAGTTTGTCTTCTCGTCGTCTTCGGCCTCTTCTTTCAACAACTGTCTTCTCTTCTCGGCAGCAGGACTTTCCTCCTCCTTTTCCTCAGAGGCTTCCTCCACTCTCACCCCCTCTTTCTTCATCTCAGCCGCTGCAGCTTTCTTCGCCTTTCCCTTACTTCTCTTCTCTCCCACATATTTAATACTCCTGGTCAGACCACTCGTGAAAACACCCTTGACAGACTGCATAGCTGCAGGCCAGGCCACCGTCTTCTTCACACAAGTAGCCATCACCTCAGGGAGATCGTGGGAACTTGCAATTCGCTTTTCAAAAGAACCGCCTTCTCTCCTCTTGAAACCAGTAGGGTCCTCATCTTCCTGTGATTTGAGAATGTCGTCAAAGGCAGAGCCAGGAAGCTGGAACTTCTTCATATATTGATAGTAGAGTTTTCTTCGAAAGTCTTGGGGCAGACGCCGGACCATGTTGCCGCGCTTTTGTGGGTCCATGTCTTGGGTGAGTGTCAGACCATCCTGGCCGCCAAGGACATCTCGGAGCTGGGAGATGGTGCCAGTGTGACGAATGGCATCTTCCTTTTCCCATCCGTAGAAGTGTGGTGTGCGGGGGTCGGTGAAGTTCACATTGGGCAGATTCTCGATCAGTGGAACATAGAGTTGTCGAAAGCCCGGGAGTTGCGCGCCCACAATGTTCGAAACCTTGTTTGGTGCCTCGGATGCGATCATGGAGTGCATTCGAGGGTCTCCAAGGTACGAAAGGCTTGTGATGCGCTCGTAAAGCTGCTTCTCTGTGAACTGTTCTGGCAGCATGAGAAGTGCGGTTCGTAGCGCCGAGATCAAGTTGACCTGGTTTGACAATCGTATCCTAGGGTCGTCGCGGAGAATCTTGACAGGCTTCTGGAGCCTGCCAGCTAGGTAGAGTGTGTTCCAATCGGTCAAGTCTTTGGCGAGAGTATCAAGGTGTACGACACCATACTTGATCATGATTCCGTTGACGGTGATGTAGGGATTGTAGTACAGACCAGCCCCCCAACCATCCTGCATCCACGACACGAGACCCGAGCTGAAGGGCATGTGTCTGAGGCCCGAATAGTGATGTGGATTCTGCTGCAAGTTCAAGCTATGCCAGTGTTGCGTGTGGCTGACACCAAAGACAAAGTCGATGATCTTTGCACCCCCCTTCTGCCAGTCCTCCACGGCCTTGGGAGGGTTCGGATGTGGACTCAGCGATTCACCGGCAGTGCTAGAACTTGAGGACTTTTGACCAAATACACCAGACCCATAGGCAAACGCATAGCGTATAGGTGCTCGGAACTGCCACAGCACCTGTCGTAAAGATTCTTTGAAATCCTCATTGATCTTGATGTGCTGGTTGTACCCAAAGAAACGATGGGGTAGATCGGAGAAGTTGCTGATGTTATAGTCAGCGTTCTCTTCCCACCCAGGAGGTAGACTCTGCATGGGACTATCTGCGGCAGTGCTTTCTGCTCCTGCCGCGTCACCCGACGCGGAATTCTTCTTCTTCATCTTGTCCAATTGCGCAGACTTTTGTTTTCGTACTGAAGACCCATCACTGCCACTTCGACTGCCATTGTCACTGCTACTACTGGCTGCGCTCTCGGTCGAGTCGATTGGAGAGCTGGGCTGAGCCTCCTTCTGATCCCGTAGCGTTCGCCCGAGCGAGAAGGATCGTGTCGGATAAGTCGATCGAACGTATGCAGGCCGGGACTGCCATGCTGCATCGGCCAGGAAGAAGCTGTTCGCACCGAGTAAGGAATGAAATACTGGCGATTTCTGTATAACAATCAGCCTCTGATCTCGGAATGTTTTTGGTAGGAATTGGGGGCAACATACGGCCAGCTTTTGAGTAAGAGACATTTTTGAGGTGGGTATGGAGGGCAATGTGTGGGTAGTGGTGCCGTGTCTTTACGGGAATGGTGTTTCCATAGTCGCTAGTCTACGACATATTGTGAGCTACCTTGTGATCGAGGGTTATGAAAGAGAAGAGAAGGGCAGAAGCAAAAGGGCATGGCATGCGCAGTCTGTGTGTGTGAGAGAGAAAGAGAGAGAAAGAGAGAGTGAGGGCATGAAGGTGAGAGTGAGCTGGCTCTTTCCTTCATCAACTTTCGGCCTGCATCCCATCGATCCGTCGCAGCTGCCTTCTGACGTACCTTGCGCTAGCGGTACCGACGGCACGTCCCGCTCGCTTCCGTCCGTGTAAACAACGCGAATAAACACGCCCGTTTCCCATTCGATGCACTTGTAGTCTTGTTCCACGCGCCGACGCTCACTACCTGTCCTTTCTCCAGCTGTATATGGCCATGCCGGCAGTCTCCAGCGACATGAACTCGTTCGTTGCGCGACTGGCGACATTCGACCAGCCGCAACAGCTCACCAAGCGACGCGCCAGCTCTAATACCAGCAAGAGGAAAGCTGGAAACACAGTCGAGTGGCCTCACGCGAACCCTTCCAAGGAGGCTGTATGTCACTGCACATGGTATTAACGCAAATCTCATGTACTAATCGACGCGACAGCTCGCCCGCGCGGGCTTCTTCTACCGCCCCGCCTCCGACTCGAACGATAACGTCCAATGCTTCCACTGCACCGTTAAGCTCGATGGCTGGGAGGAGAGCGACGATCCCGTCTCGGAACATCTGGCCCACTCTGCCTACTGCGCTTGGGCGACAGCGATCAGCGTGACCAGAGACGAAGATTCCACCCAGGAACCAGAAACACGCGATCCCCTGAGCGATGAATTGTACACAGCACGAAAGCAGACCTTCACAACGGGAAATGGCTGGCCACACGAGTCCAAGAAAGGGTGGAAGTGCAAAGTGAACAAGCTTGTGGAGGCGGGATGGTGTTGGGATCCCAGTCCCGAGGGTGATGAGCCAGATGGAGTTACTTGCTTCTACTGTAATTTGAGTCTGGACGGCTGGGAGCCCAAAGATGATCCCTTCGTGGAGCACAAGCGACGAGAGCCGCAATGTCCATTCTTCTCGCTACTGGAACATTATCATGGATCTGCGGAGCCTCCGAAGAAGGGCAGGGCTAAGAGTAAGGCTAGAGGCAGCACCGCAAGCAAGGCTAGTAGAATGAGCACGCAGAGCGCGATGACTGCAGCAAGCGATGCGCAAAGTCTACATGATAGTTTTGGAGACATTCCGATGAATAGCAGTCTCGCACATGTGGATGATAGCATCATGACAGCAGGCACGACAGCTTCATCGGCAACTACGACGAAGGGCAAGAAGAAGACGGCCAAGACAAAAGCAGTCGCAAAGAGCAGCAGGAGCAAGAAGAAGGTCACGAATGGAGAGGATGTCGAAATTCATCATACTGACCTTGAACAGGAGGTGGAAGTAGAGGCAGAGGCAGCATCAGCACCGGAAGCAAAGGGGCCAAGTAGAACAGGCCGCGGCTCTAAGCAACCTACGGTCCTCGATTCTTCTGTGATTGAGATCAGCGTAATCGATAAACCTCCGCCGAAGAAGGCGAGTCGAACGAGAAAGCCGAAGACGCAACCTGAATCAGAACCACAACCGGAAATGGAGCCCAGCATAGAACACGGAGCAGACGAAGTGCCTCTAATACCACAGACCCCTGATGCGGAAGCGGCTGCGCAAGCACGACTCAGCGAAGTGTCTGCACAACTCCAAGACGAGCTTGAGCAATCTGTCGATAACTTCGCAGAAGATCTTGATCAGTCTACACCTGTGGTGCAAGAGCAAAATAAAGCTAAGCGTGGTCTCAAACGGATGTCAAACGGTCTTCGAAAGCAACAAGATTCTAGTAGCCTTCTCGAAGTAGATGCGCCCTCAAAACCCGAACCAGCTCCCAAGGTCAAGCGTGGACGGAAGTCAGAACGGACATCCATAGCTTCTGTCGACGCCGAGCTGGAAGTCGCACCAGAACCACGGCCGGAAGTCGAAGATCAAATAGAGCCCGATCCTCTACCCACCAGCCAGGATGCTGAAGCTGACGACGAAAACTCGCAACCCAAGAAAGCACCTGCCAAGAAAGGCCGAGGAAGACCTAAGGGAAAGAAGAACTCTTCCACGCGAGCTTCCAAGGCGACGAGAACGTCCTCAGAACTTGAGCCTGATGTCGCCGAGGACCTGGCACGAGATGAACTGGAGATTGAGCAAGAGCTCGAACGAATCGCTACCCAACAACTATCCTCACAACAACAGGCTGATTCCGCTATACAGCATGAGCAAGATCTTGTCGATGAGTACGACCCCTCGCCGACCCAAGAACGTCGAAGCAAGGACAACTCCGAACTGCAGCAACTCCGCGATGAAGTCGCTGCAGAAGCAGAGAAAGCCTTTTCCCCTTCAAGTCGTGTCGAATTACTTGAACATTCTTCTCGCATGCCCGGCGGCTTCACACCTTCTCCAAATGGTAGTGATAAGGAGAATGTCCCTTCATCAGTCATGCACCCTGTAACGGCGCAAAGAGCTCCCCAAGTTCTATTATCACCCACGAAACCAGTAACAACAACAAGAATTCCACTAGCTCCAGGTACGCCGAATCGGTCTCCTATGAAGATGTCGAACCCTTCCCCTTCCAAACAAGTCGCTGGATTACAATCTCGACATCCGTGGAATGCCATCGACCTCGATACGGTATTACTCCCCAGCCCACAACCTAGCCCAGGGCGGGTCGGTGAACAGCTTGTTGCTGCGGCTGGGCAGTTGACGAGTCCGGAGAAGAAGATGAGTGTGGAAGAGTGGGTTCGGTACCAAGCTGAACAGAGCGAGGTGGAATTGCGGAGGAAGTGTGAGAGAATGGTAGAAGCTTTCGAGAAGCAGGGGATGAGAGCAATGGAGAGTTTGATGGGGGTCGATGTTATTGGATAGCAGATCACTCGCCGATGTATTTCGTAGCAACGTTCTGCATCTAAGAAGAACCGTCTCCAATCATAATCCACATCATGATCATCATCATCATCTTCATCCTCATCATCAAAAAAACACCAAACACTTCAACTCCATACTCGCCCTCCCTTCATCCCCACAATACTCCTCATCCTCAAAACACGAATGGAACACACTCATCCGATTCTCAAATTTCCCCTCTTCAACTCCCTCACTATCCCACTGCACAAACATAACAGGCTCCTCTCTCTTCTGATGTCGCAAAAACACCCATTCGTGCTGTTCCCCATAACTCGCCGTATCCAACCAATAATCTCCCAAAGGTTTCCCAAATACTTTGAATGTATCTGCTGGTCGCGAAAAGAGCTGTTCGTGCCGTTCTTCTGAGGCATTAATACTGCTTGGCACGAGAAAACCTAGAGGGTCGCGTGTGATGGTTTTGAGGGGTCGCCAGACGTTGATTAACATTACGCGGCCGGTGTTGGTGGTGTTGTTGGTGGTGGTGGTGGTGGTGAGGGAAGAGGGTAGATTGAGTTTTGAGCGTTCGGTTGGAGACATTTTTTCGAGGCTGGTACGGAGGAGTTCGAGGCCGGATTGCCGGGTTGCGTCGCCGTGGATGGCGAAGACGGGAGTCGTGTCGGATTTGGTGGAGTTGTCGACGGAGCGGCGGATGCGTTCGGCTGTGAGGAAGATGGATTTGGCGCCGAGTCTGGATGGGGGAATGGATACATATGTATAGGTCAGTGATGTGGCTTCTTTTTTTTCTTTTCATTTTCGTTGATGGTGTTTGATTCTTATAATGATCGATCGGTGGTTTCTCATTACTTACCGCTTGAGTATCAATTCAGGCGTCTTCTTCAGCAAAACTTCTCGCACTTCGTCCTCGTCGTCCCAGTTTTGGATATCGACGGGATCATGGAGGAATTCGAGGCCTTCCTTTTCAATGGTGAATCTGTGAAGCTCATCGCGGACATCCCGAACAAAGACCTCGCGCTCGTCTCGGAAGGTGTCTGAAGTAGTATATAAACTAATGGGAGTCTCGAGGAACTCGGCTGAGGGAGGGGGCTTCCTGTACGCGAGCTTGGTTGTTACACCTGGAGCGAGGAGCGACGGAGACATGTTGGTTGTTGATGCAGCGTTTTTTTTTTTGCCTTACTGAATCAATGCAGGGCAAGAAAAAGGGGATTGTCACAGTTGTTTCCTGCTATGAAAAGATCGATGGATCTGAACAGTTGAAGAGACCATCCTTATACACTGCCACCGACGGGGATTTCGAATGGTGCGGTGTGAGTTCTTGGAAGCTTTACGAGCATCTCTTTCGTGTAGCTACGTCAGGGCGGCCAGTTCTCGGGGCAGTGATGGTACGGCAAGTTGATGTTGGCAACCTGTCGCGACATGCAGTCGAAGATTATCCTTTTAGTCTGAGCTCGATTAGGCTTCGCGCATGGAGAAGGCAGCCAATCAACGCGCTTGAATATCTCGCTTGTATGAAGTGAGTGAGTATGGAGCGCAGGCGTAGGTAGGAGGTGAGACTAAGCTTTGTTGTGACCCATGGGCTATAACATGGGTTGTGATGCAAATGCAGTGGCAAACCAAGGCTGCAGTGGAAGAAGAGTTCCGTGTTTATTATAGATAACATATGGTCTCATGATGATATGTCATCAGTCAATGGATGAACCATGCATGTTCAAGATGAGCAATCAATGCATCCCAGGGCTCTTTGAACCAGGAGATTTTACTTATACAGCACCTTCGTCATGAGTAGAATGGTTATAACATGTAGGTGGTTAGTCACACCATAGCATACAGTAGGCCTCTCGACTTTAAACTTACACCAGGGACCTAGTCCATGCCATTCACAACAAGCTTCTCGTCCAGAACTAGTATGCAATGCCACGGAAAGACAGCGTGGAACTAGTATCGGATCATCATCGCGATCTCGGTATAGTTGTCACTACTGCTGTCCGTCTTCCTCGCATATCGCTCCCGAGTAGATCTAGATCGATAGCGCTGCCTGGTGAGTCGCTAGATCTTTGGCGCAGCTTCCCGCAGGACTATAAGACTCGTACGGTTTCTCCTAGATAAGAGCGTCATGAATCTAGTTGTAGCCAGAATGCGGATACTAATAAGGATATCGGTAGTCGTCGAGGCTGTAGGAAGCAAGCTAGCTACCTTACTTGATAGACTATGCAGGCCGTCAAACTGCCTGTAGGAGCCCGTTTACGGAGTTGCACTATTGTATTCACCCGCGCACTGCATCGAATACCACGGAGTGGCACTACTAGGTGTTGGTATACATAATGCCTTATACCAACAAAGGGAGGTAGGGAGGTCAGCCGGAGCCTCCCGTACTTGAGCTATAGCGAGAAATTCCGCTAATTAAATCGCTGTCAGCCTTAACAATAAATAGTTCCAATAAGCCGGTAGAAATCTTTCTATCACGCAGCGCTATAAGTTGTACTAAATAAGGCTTTTCCATGTCGAAGCACTTTGACTGTGTTCGGATGCTTCCCCTAGAGCTAGCGAAGACCGGCGGGTAGTATTTTCCTACGGTATCTACCTACTGTAGGTGCTACATACCTAGGACATGTAAGGTAGCCCAAGTAGCCTTACTGTTGGTCAACCATCTCCGTGTATTGTAACCTGAGGCATCATCCGTGGCTATGACCGGTATGACCGGTATGACCGGAGTGCCCGAGCACTGCAGTCTCTCTCTCCCTTCCACGACCCTCCGGCTGCGATGCGTCATCGATGTGTGCAGCACCTCACTGGCATTCTTCGATGAAGCGACAGGAAAGTCTGTTTTACGATGTCGAAAGCAATCGCTAGGTCTATCCTCGTTGTCAGCAGTCAAGTACGAACGTCGAAAGAAGCCCAGGGGGAAAAAAAGGTAAACAGGCGGTAATTGAAGTCACGTGTTTTCGTGAGAGTGATCGACACTACCTTGCCTGATTTCTCGACTTCCACACTCACTTAAACATCAACAACAACAACATCAACAACATCAACAATAACATGGTCACTTAACAAACCACACCTCACCAGCGCATTTTCCGTGCGCATTCACGTCAACATGTCGACGCCCAATACTAACTATACCCCGACGCAACCCTCGTCCGCCTCGAAAAAGGCAGCAACCCATAACATGGGCACTCCGCACACCACCACTCCTCGCAGCGTCCCCTCGCCTGCTGCAACACGGAAAGAGCTGTCGGGTAAGACTCCGGTGAACCATCCCACGGTGAGCAGTAGCCATGGCAGTAAGACACTGGCCTCCACGCCCATGATGCATTCTCTCAGTCAAACTGGCGGCCCTGGCATCGGTTCGGCATCACCGGGCCAAGGCCCTTTTGGCACGCCAGGTAGCAACATGTTACATGGACTGGGTGTGGATATGGGCACTGGCTTGACACCGAATCTTAACGTGAATGTCCCCACGCCTGTATTGGCTTCTGCCGTGGGCATGATGCCGAGTATGAGTGAGTTCATGGGCGTGGCTGGTCCGAGTCGCAAGCGCAACGAGGATGAGGAGAGGAAGGCCAAGATGGCGAAGATTATGAGGAGGATTGGGAAGAGTACAGGGAGGGTGACATGGGATGGGATCCAGAGAATTGCACGTCGTTGCGGCCTGGACGTCACCCACGACGACAATGCCAACGAGATTTGTCTGGCTGGACCGGGAGAGAAGATGATGGTGATTGTGAAGATGAACGGCGAATATGCTCAATCGGTTAGTCCAGACATGTTCCCATGCGAAGCGGACAAGAAGCCGGAGGAGCAGGTGATGGGGCTCGCGGCGAGCAAGGTGCTATTACAGGACCTGACCGTCCCCAATGGCATCTTGCTGCAGTCGAGTCTTGATCGTTTTGCAAAGAGCTTGGATCGGCTAGCAAGGATGGACCGGCTGTGCAAAGAGCAGGTGGACTGTTTTGAGGCCATGAAAGGCCTACACACCAGCCTGGAGAAACTGTACGAGCTGGAGAAGGCGGCCGTCAAGACATTGAGGGAGCTGAAGGGTAGCTCTGCGGATGCCATAGCGGAGCGTGAGGTCCTGCGCAAACGGAGCGGTAGGCCATCACTGCATGGGAACGGCAAGATTGGTCTCACTCTGGACTACTGGACGTCGAATTTCGATCCTTCCGTGTCCAAGGACGACTCGGCCATGGACGTCGATGGCCCAGAGGATGCAGACACGCAAGCCGACGACTCTCCTGATGTTTGGAGCTTGCGCGTCGAAGCTCAATCATGTGCAGCCGGTATTTACCCTCCGCTTCGCGTATCCGATGCCTGGCTGCCAGAGACTTTCGAATTGCCATCGCCGGAGAGTGCCGACGGCATCCCCTGGCAAGACCCGCCCAATACAACCGTCAGTGCGAGCTCCTCGGGCACTGGTGGAGACGCCATGGCCATTGACGGGGGTGAACGACTTCCCGATCTACGCTTCGTCGCAAAACTGGACCCGCCTGTTCTCCTACCTCTGGGAATCGCTGCGCCAGTCCTTGCCAGCCTCGGAGACCAATACTCGCAGTCGACCATGTTCCCCCTGTATCACCTCAAGTTGCTCGGGTTCCACTCGGGGGACATGGCATTCAGAGTCATTTCCGAGTCAAGTGTACCGGTATCTGGAGCCCCCAAGGATAGAGAAGAGGACGCTCTCCATGAGTATGTCCTTGAAGTCTCTAAGGCGGACCTTGGCTACACTCTTGAAGAAGTTCCCTTTTCACATCCTAGACAACTTGTCGAACTGCTACCTACACTGCGACAGTGGGCCCGTATATCGATTCTTCTCAAAGAAACCTTTGACACACCCCGACTGAGCATTGACCCGTCGTCAGAGCTCTCTAGCAATGAACCTCCTACAGCCGATCTCGAGTCTATGGACCTACTACCTCCAACCAGCGGCGAAGTCGCCAAAACTCGGGTTGATATCGCGTTCTCGAGCAATACGTTCAAAGAAGTCGCTATCCCTAGCGTGCACATGTCATTTCCGATTCCCTGCAAGGACCTCGTGTACCAAGTCGCATTTCAGGTGGTGCCGAATGCGGAAATTGTCGTGCTGGATTGTGATCATCCTGTTGTGGTAAAGCATGGACCTGGTGAGGATGCAGAGGCAGATTCCGAGGCGCAGGAAAAACGTGAATTGGCGCGTGCGTTGGAGATTTGTGAGGATTTGGGTGTGTGGATTGAGTGGATCAAGAAGAAGGCGAGGGTTTGATGATGAAACAGTCGTTGGCTTGTGAGATTTTGATATCATCATCATCAGCGGCGGCGGCGGCAACGGCATCGTCATCACACACACACGCACGCACGCACACGCAAACACACATGCATACACATGCACACATGCACATACATGTACACATGCACACATGCACACACTGTACACATATACAGATTCAGATCATGAATTGGAGAAGAAGCAAATAGATGCATGGCCCGCTCGCCCTGTATATACAGTGTTTTTTGACACAGGACAGAACTGGACAAAACAGAACAGAAGGGAACAGAAAGAGAACAGCGTAGCAGTAGAAGAGAACAACAGAGAATAAGTAGAACAGATGAAACTTATTCGTCATTATCATCAAATCTCAAGTCAGTCAGTCACTCACTCACTCCAGTAAGTAAACAAATCGCTACAGTATGAAAGTGAGTGACAAGACGAGGAAGAAAACATGTCTTTTCACAAAAGGAAAAATAAAACTTGGGGAAGGGAAAAAAAGAAAATCGCGCAGGTGAGTAGTGTCAAGTCGTATCTTTTCGCTATGGTGAAAAGCTAAAGTGTCAAAAGAAAGCAGAAAAAAAAAACCAAGGCCGGCACATTCTCCTCTCGGTCCATATATGTGTCTGCCTTGTCTTTCTTTCCACGCTTCCGTAGACACCATGTCCTGCCCGTAGTACAGTCCAATCACAACCAATCGTAATGCGAGGGAGGGATATCATCTTCGTAGTGGTAGAGTGTGTGTATGAGTGGGTCGTCGGTTGGTGGGTTGTGCGATTCGTTCGAGTTCAAGTTCAAGTCGTTGATTCTTCGTGTGGAGGAAAGAAAAACAAAAATCGTCTAAGGCTTCGAAATGGGGACCACAGTGTCGACCTCGTTGGGTTGTTGAGACGCGGTCTTGAAGACGTCTGCGCCCTCGACCTTGCCGCAAATCTGGAGGTCATGTTGCATTAGCATGGCACTCTCGGGGTTGCTTACTCTCTCGCCCCTCTCTCGCTCGGTCAAACTTACAGTCTCGACAATCAGACCAGTAATCTGATATGGGTCACCGTTGGAGGCAGGACGACGGTCCTCAAAGTATCCCTTGCCTTCTTCAGCGCAAGCACGGTTCACACGCACAGAGGATCCACGGTTGGCGATGCCCCATGTGAACTTGTCGTACGAGGCCGTCTCGTGTGCACCCGTCATGCGGGCCTCGTTACCCTCACCATACACCTTCATGTGCTCCTTGTGACGAGTGGCCAACTTCTCCATGGCCGCCTCAATGTGCTTCATGCCACCGTCCTCGCGCATCGCCTTGGTCGACACGTTGGTGTGAAGACCGGCACCGTTCCAGTCACCGGGGATTGGCTTTGGTGCAAAAGTGATCTTGGCGCCAAAGTCCTCGGCGACGCGGTGGAGCATGAAACGGGACATCCAGAGCTGGTCACCGACTGCGAGTATATTAGTTTGGATTCACGGAGAGCTGTCGAGAGGCAACGGAAAAGAAAGGAAGGAAAAAAAAAAGGGAAAGCACTCACGATCGATGCCTGTGCATGGGCCGACCTGGTACTCCCACTGAGCGGGCATGACCTCTGCGTTGGTACCGGAAATGTTGATGCCGGCGTACAAGCAGGCCTTGTAGTGTGCCTCGACAATGTCTCGGCAAAAGACCTTGCCCGTTCCGACACCACAGTAGTATGGACCCTGGGGAGCGGGGAAACCGCCCTTGGGCCAGCCATATGGCCAGCCCTCGAAGTCGAGGAGCGTGTACTCTTGCTCGAGACCGAACCAGAACTCGTGCTTCTCGTGTGCCTTCATGACGACGGCAGCATCGTGGCGGAAGTTGAATGCATTGGGCTTGCCATCAGACATCCAGGTCTCGGCAAGCACGAGGATGTTGTCACCGCCACGGAAGGGATCGGCGAAGGCAGCGACAGGTCGGAGGTAGACGTCGGAGTTGTCTCCTGGAGCTTGAGCAGTCGAAGAGCCGTCAAAGTTCCACTCCTTGAGGGACTTGATGGCTTCTTCGGACTGGTCAATGGGAGCCTTGGACCAGTCCCAGTTCTTCATGTCCTTTTTCTTGTCGAAAGTCTACAAGCACGACACATTAGCATGGCCACACGGAGGAGGTGTGTGCGTGTGTGTGCGTGCGTGCATGCGTGCGCGCGCGCATGCATGAGCTTTCTCAAGCTAGCATCTCCCATCGCGCCAGGGTCTCGTTGGCAGAAGGATGGGGAGGGTGACAGCTGTCGCGCACACCAGTAAGGCGAACGTGGAGCTTTCATGCATCGTCCGAGCTCAGCCGAAGGCGGGCATCCCAAGCCAAGCCGCAGCTAGGCAAGGCCTGGCCTGCCCTCGCATTGAGTTGTCCCCATGGGAGCCAGAAGCTCACGTCGCCCATTGTCTTCGACAGATTTTCTGCTGACTCACCGCACATTTTGAGCGCACACCTCCGCTGGCGTCAATCCAGACGTACTCGGCAATGACTTTGTCATGCTGGGTGAGCTTGTTGTATTTTTCGAGCTATTTCTTGGTGTCAGATGAGGGAGTCAGGGCAGAGGGTGGGCGCGGGGCGCGGGGCGTGCAGAGCAGAGCACAAAGAGCGTACTGTAGCGGTGTTGGAAATGATTTTGGAGTCGGCCTGAAGGAAGCAGCAGATTAGCAAAGTGGCCGAATGAGGGAGCGGTCAGCAGCGGGGGGGCAGTTCTGGCGGCGGGCTTACCATGGTGACGGTGGGTGCAGTGCGCAGAGGGGTGGTGAATGTGGTGATGCGAGGTGCGCGGTGGTTGTTGTTGTTGTTGGAAGGGGGAAGAAGAGTGGTGGGAGAGGGTGTCAAGAGAACAAAGCGCAAGGAGGGCGAATGTTCCAGACGGTGAGAGTGTAAGAGTGTGTTCGGGTGTAGGTAGGTGTGTGTGTCAAGTAGTTCTCAGTTGATGGGCAGAGAGAGCACTAATAGAACTCGAACTACTGGACCTGGAGCTGCTGTGCCGAGCGTGCTGCTGGTCCGTGCAGACCCTGGCGCCGCGTCCCTCCTCCCACCGCCAACCGCCAACCGCCGGCAAGACTTCCAACAGTGAATAATCATCAGCGCATCGGCAAGGCATGAATAATAACCTCACGATGAAATAACCTTATGCTGGTCATTAGTGGGGGGGACTCGTTCGCCTCTTTGAGCAGCGTGTCACACTACCACTCCGCCACGGTGAGGCTTGTGCCATGTCGCTATTCGCGGCTCTGAGAAGGATGAGGTGTTGATTGTCCTAGGAGCTAGGAGGTAGTGGACCAGAGGTGACTGTGGTGTTATCGGCATCATTATCATAATAACAATAATGACAACCGGACAACCTGGAAGGGAATCCACATCGTAAATCGCTCATTAGCAGTCATCAGATGAAACGACACGACGGCCGGTGTTGTTGGCGTAGCCCTGCCCTGTCTTTTTGCCCCTCCATCCCAATGCATCCCTTCATCCCTCGATCCATGTGACGGGGATACCTCCTAGACATCCATCACCGCAGTAACCGATCCCTCTCCCTCTCCCTCTCACTACGGAGGTAGAACATGATGAAAGGTACCTCCCCTCCACCTCCTAGAAGACCGCCTATCGCCACGACGCGCCGAGAAAAGGGAAAACTACCTTAGTCCAGTTAGGGCGGACGGACGGGCGGACAGTCGGGGACAAGAACAAAAAAGAAGAATGCCCACTGCCACCACCACCAACCCACTCTTTCGTCTCTTTTCGTCTCTTTCGTCTGCAGGAACCACTGACTCTCTGATGAGCCTGTCTCTATTGTTATTAATTTAGCAAGAAAACTGCTCCCAAATGTACCAAGTATTGTTACACCTGACCGTGAATGTTGAAAATCAAGCCTTCAACAGCGCCGAATTTCCAACTGGAATTGTCCTACCAGGCCACGCGCCATGATCCATCGGTACCTCCTACGGCTAACTCGAAATGAAACTCCGAACCCTCTCAACTCTTCGGAGTCTTCTTTTGAGCCTTCTTCTCTTTTGAGTCTTCCACGACTTCTTCGACTTCTTCTTCTTCTTCACAAACAAAGCTAGAAGCCTAGAACTACCAAGGACTCAGAGGTACCTGTAATAAACAAAACACTTTTCTCCGCAAAACTCCTACCGCGGCCATTCTTTCGTTACATGTACCTAGGTACAACCGTACCCGTCGCTCTAGCCTATCATTCTAGTACACAAATCGCACTTTGCAATCACCTTCGCCCGGCCGAATCTTCCTCTACCTCTTCTCCTCGGGCTTCTTCCTAGGTACACCTTCTTCTTCTTCTTCTTCCTACCTTACCTGACATAACCCAACCTAACCTAAAAATCCTAACAAAGATACCAATACAAGTACATGTCTACCTACCTCCTACCTATACATATATACATATAGACAGTAAACATAAATCGGGTATCTCTAGTATCTCTAGTACCTAGAAGTACCTGGTATACTTACAGTAAGTCGGTACCTTAAGATAAACAAAACGCCTATCTTCTCGCATCCTCTCGGCCAATAGATAGAGTCGCTCGGGAAGGTGATTTTTTACCTAAAGAAAATCCTTCCTACCCTTCCCCCCCCTCTCTATTATCGGGCGGGGCGTGCTAAACAGTAAACAGTAAACACAAAACATACATGTATATATTAGACATTTCGGTTTTTCTATTTGGCTCTTTGTGATTGTTGTTGTTGTTCTGAAGAGAGGGATGAGAGAGAGAGGAGAAGAAGAAGAAGAAGAGGAAGAGAGATTGAGACCGAGGTTTCCTTCTCGCTCCGGCAATAAGTGAGGGTCGAGTCGAGACCGCTAGTCTAGCTACCTCAGGCTAGGCTAGGCTAAGCAGACAGACAGACAGACGGAAGTATTTCCGGATACCTGATCACCCCAAGTCTTTCCTATCAGCCATAAGGGTCACAAAAAAAACTTACCTTCTAGGTCAGGTAGGTAGGTAGGTAGGTGATAAAACTGTACCACTCGGGATGGGAGACAAGAAAGAGAAAATCTATCGAATTTTCTTTTATTTTTTTGAATTTCTCATACGTCAAGGAGAACTACAAAGTGTGTAAAAGGAAAATGGAAATGAGAGTACAGACTTCCATTGCTTCGTCTTCGTCTTCTTCTTCTTCGTCTTCTTCTTCTTCATTTTCTGTTTGTTTCCTTCCCTCCCCTTCTTCGTTCCCCATCACATGTTTATTTCCCTCTTTCATTCTCTTCTCCTGCATACCAGAAAGGAAATTGGTTCTATGGATCCCCCGTGGTTGCCAACGTTCGTGACTCGAGCCATTTTTCGTCAAATCTCTCTTGTGTTTTCCTCTTCTTTTCGAAGAACAAAGGTCCAGCCCCGTCCAGCCCAGCTGGCTATCATGGGAGCGATCAGTGAGGAATAGTACCTGGAGGCCATCCGTCCATTCATTCATTCCCCTCCTATCATTCATGTGCCAATTCACCAATCTGGTATGGCCTAGATTCAGTCCTTTGATTCCTGCGTCGTCCATTATCTCCTCAAGACCAGCTCTGATTGTTTTTTCTTTTTCTTTTGCTTTTTCTTTCTTCTTTTCCCACCAAATCCCACGGGTATCACTAAACACTTCTTTTGGCGAAATTTCCTTCCATCACTTGGAAGCAGTATAGGCATGATTATCCGCAAACGGACTCGGATCTCGCTTCACAGTGCCATCCCCACCCTCACTGCTACCATCCTGATCCGGATCCTGCGACGCTCGTTTCGCAGCTTCTTCAATCACTGCACTCAAGCCCCCCGGCCCTCGGTTGTCACCGCCAATATTGCTGTTGAACCGTTTGGTCCGCGGCCCGCTGCCTACAGAAGCTGACATGGCCGCATACGGGTTCGGTCGGGGTATGATGGTGGAAGAAGCGGGCGTTCGTAACTCGGTGGCGTCGAAAAACGGACTTTCTAGCGGCTGGATGAGGGGAGCAGGGCTCGCTGCTGCTGCCGTGGATTCTCTGATGAGACTTTTGCGAGCCCGCGAGCGTTCGTCTTCTTCCTCGTCTTCTTCCTTGGCATCGTCCGATTCATTGGCCGTTTCTACTAACGGGGAAGATCTCGTTGAAGCAGGAGGACGGCTTGTACTCGAACCCGGAGGAGAAAGTGATGATGCATTGCTCGTTTGTTGCGTGACGACTGGTATTCGTCCCTTGCCTTTACCACCACCACCACCAATCGTGACTGGAGTAGCTTTGGCGAAAGTGCCGCCCGTGTGATGAGACGAGGGAGAGCTTGTTATGGAGGGCTGTTCGCCGAGCATCACAGCTTTGACACCACTTCCGCCACTTCCTCCAGGGCTGGGGCCGAGAGTTGGTGGCGTCTCCATGGACGGTGTCGATGTTGCCGAGGCCGAGAACGACTTCACAGACACCATTCTCGGCAGCGCGCGAAATACTTGCGTTGCTGGCATAGGCTCTGTCGTGGCATCATCCCGGTAGATGTCCGACATCAATGAAGAGCGAGCCAAAGAGGGAGTGATGGAGTGTGTAGTATACTGCGTGTCTCTCTTTCCGGAGCGGAGCGAAGAGCCGTCGGACCAAGTACTGTCGCGCAGATCCGAAGGTCTGAAGAAGAGAGCGTCTCCTTCATGACTCAAAGGACTCCTCGGCGTCGTTGTCTGCGGTGTTCTGTTCGCATATGCAGCGGGAATCGGAGGAACGGGCGCTGTCATACTGTTATGACCAGAGCCGAAACGGTTCGTCACACCAGGAATGTAAGCAATATGGATGATATTGCTGGCACGACTGAGGAAGCTCGCGGCCACTGAGCGACTGGTCTTTGTGGAGGCCGCATCAGACTTCATGGCATTGAATTGCGACTGGCCCTTTTGCGTGGCGAGATCATCCTCGTCCTCAATCTCCCATTGATCATGCTGTGCTCGTCGTTTCTTGGCCCAGTATCGCCAGAACAGGAACAAGAGAAATGCCATGAAAGCGACTCCTCCTACGACACCTCCCGCAATGGCTCCTACATTGGTTTTGGCAGCTGGAGGCGCGGGACTCGGGTTGGCTATGCATACCATGTGAGCGCACTCGTCACAGGTCTGAGGGACGAGCGAGCAAATGTCTCCCGACGGGCACGCTGGACATGTGGGAGTCACTGGGCCGCACTCGACACAGCGTTTAAAGATGGATCGCATCGTCCTCTCCACCTCTGTCCCGGCGGCAGTCCAGCCTGGAGCCCTCGCTACCACATTATCCCGTATGCCAACTTCCGCCATGGCCAGCCGGCGAGCGCTTCTTTCTCCTCGTCCACGTTCGTGATGACAACGCCTCTGCTCGTTTCTTCTCCGTTGATCTTCACTCGTCTGCTCGTGTCTCCTCCGCTCTAGTGCTCTTCACTTCTTTCCCAACCCTTCTGTTCGATATGCACAATCCAGTGCATGCAGCGCCGTGAACCAATCCCACCGGTCCGACGTTCCGCAGATTCGCGCCAGCTTATCGCGCGCGCCGAAGAGCACCTGCGTCAGTCCCGTCTCGTCGTCGTCGTCGTGGGTGTCCAGTCCTCAAGTTCTTTCGCGTGCGTGCGGCTGAGATGAATCCAACCGCTCAGTATCTCTCAGATCTGCCAGACGCGCAATCGCCTTCTCCGGTCTCCCTCTTATCCAATCGTCTCGTCTCGTCTTGTCTCGTCTCTTCCCGGCACGCGCACCAAACAATCACATCAGCAGTAGCAGAAACACACACAATGAGGGTAAAAAGAGCGACTATAGTTGACTATTCGTTTGTAGGGGGAGAGTGTGAAGTATCAGGTGAGAGTGATGGGTGTTTCGGTCGGGTCAAGCGCAACGTGATGTGATAGGCAATGTCTGAGTTTGGGGCCAAGATGTCAAGGGTCATGTGTGATCGTCCAGTCTAGAAGAGTAGTGAGAAAATCCTACTCCACTTCGTTTAACGTGGTCCGTTTCGTGCCGTTCGGATCCTGTAACTTTGACTCTGTGCTCTTTGTCTAGGTACCTATGTTTTCTTTCTCACGTGGCAAGGCAAGGCAAGGCAAGGCAAATTATGAGCAGTCTTTGTCTGGGAGCATGGTGATACGAGTGGTCTAGAGTCCTGTAAGCCTTACTCATCTCTGAGAGACAAAGACATGGGATCTATCTCCCCCTATCGTGAGGGGAAGGTGTAAGTTAGGTAGTGCAAGCCTCAAGGAGAAAAGAGAGGCCCGCGAGAGAGACAAGAGATGAAGAGGTCGAGGAAACCTCTATCACTGCACAAGTGCCCGGTGAAAGTTGTCATGGCCGGAGATGGTAGCCCATGCCACCAGTGGATGTGACTGCACTTTCTCAGTAGATACGAGATATTTCAATCCTCGGAAAAGACGCTGTCAAAGAGGTTGCTCAATCCATCATTACAAGATTCGCCGAAGCAGCAGTCACCTATTCCAGACCTCAGAGTATGACCATCTACGCGCACAGCTGCAAGGAAGACACAAGGGCGTCATCGCTTCCGTTATATCCCTTCATCATCATCGTCGTCGTCCATCCATCCGACCTTCCATCTAACCACATCGTTACATGGCCATCTCAGCCTGTAACTTCCGCAACTCCTCCTCCTCATCATCCTCCACCGCCGCAGCGTTTTGCTTGCCTTTAATCTCTCCAACCGGCTGATTCGGCAATCGCGATAACTGATCAGACATCGGCACATTACCCGTCCTCAACATCTTATTATCCAGTTCCTCTTGTTGCAACTCAGCCAACTCATCTTCTAATTCATCTTCATCCACTCCTTGCATCGAGTTCCCTTGTGTCAAAGCATCTGCAATCTCCTCTCCAATCGCATGTTGTTCCCGTAGGTCTTCCATGGTTTGATCGACCTTTTCGATGGAGAGGTCGCCATGGATCTTCTTCATGGCTTGTTGAGCGCCCTTCATCGCGTCGAGTGTTTCCTTGTTGATGTTCGCCGTTTCGATGGAAGAGATTTCGCGTTCGACTGTCATCATCTGGGCGGAGGTTTGTTCGAGTTGGTGTTCAAAGGCCTTTTTCCGTCGAAGGGCGGCTTTGGCGACTATATGATTTCATTCCCAGTTAGCATACGCAGTATTGACAAAGCTGCTTTCATGGAGGCTGATGCGAGAGAAACATACCAGCTTTGTTCGAGGTGACATTCTTCCTCGCCACAGCGTCTTGCTCGTCCATCTGGTTCTGTAGATGCTTTTCGCGCTTGGACAGCATTTCCAGCGTACTTCTTAGGCGTAGGATGGCATTCTTTGGAGCATCTTTCTTCGCTGCTGTGCTGCCTCCAAAGAGGTTGCCCCAGCCCCACGAGGCCATCTTTGAGCCAACAGGTGGTGGAGGGTGTCGTTATCAATAATCGTCCTGTGTTTGCCGGAGTGGTGGAAGGTTGTGAGAGAAGCGTGGTTCGAAACGAAGCTCAAGCTGTAGGACGAGGTGTCTAGGTAGCGGAACGAGTTGGTCGAGGTGAGCTAATGGTCGGTCGGTCAGAATGTTCAGGCGGTGGTGGTGGTGGTGGTGGTGGTGGTGGTGGTGGTGGAAGTGGAAGTGGCGGTGATGGGTGGTTACATGTAGGTTCTGTCGAGGTTGTTGTCTCACCTCACCGTGGTCGTCTGGGTGAGTCCCTCTGGCTTTGAGGGACGCCGATGCTGTCATGCGCCAGAAATCGGCACGTGAACGCGTTACAAGATAAGGTAAGGCACCTCCCACACCACTGAGACGCTGTCTGCTTCCCCTGAACAACAACATACCCCCTAGATACAAGAACAGTACCTTAGGCAATGCACCAATCCGCGCATCTTCATCAACATAATCATGGCAACAAACCACGATCCTACATGCCGCCGACCTGAACCAGCGCGTCTACTTCTTCTCGACCAAGTCCGCCACCAAGAACCAGGCACCAAGATTCGAGTATTGGGCTGGTACAGCATCTCCTCTCTTCCCCATCGCCTTTTGCTTTCCACCCCGATGCCAATCTAATCACCTCATGTAACATGTAGTGTTCACGCATACCACATTGCAAGCGCAACGCTAGTCCTCAAACTCGAATACCCGAGCAAATCCAGCAACAGCAGAAATCCAAAAACACTGCCAGTACCAACCGTACTAGCCAACATCGACAATGTCTTGGAGGCTGTCAATCACGACTTACTTCAAGTTGGATCTTGGTTGAATGTTGTGGGTTATGTGCGAAAGCCTCAGAATCTTGTGGCGACTTCTTCATCCGCCCCTTCTTCATCATCTGCATCGAGGCATAAGTCTGGGAGAAGAAGAAGACGTGATGTCATTCCTTTGATGGATGTTCTTTTGATCTGGTCTGCGGGAGCGATTAAGTTGGATGATTATCAGTCTGCGGTAAGGAGTTATCAGGAGACTTTACTTCCAGGGACGACCACGACCAGTGAAGAGAAAGGCACTGAGACTGCGTAAATTCCAGAGGCAGTGATGTGCTACATGTATTGCTAGCACTACTAGCCCGCCCGCCAGCCAGCCAGAAAATGGCGATCTTTGGAGAAGGGGCCCCATATTCTTTGCTGCTTACGCCGGACCAGATTCACGAGTACTAGCCGAGCCGTGTTCGCTTCTACGGCACAGACTGATTCGCGTCGTGTCATGCAAACAGAACTCTAGGTCCTGTCGAGTATCTCCAGCGTCATCAACGGGAGCTGGACGATGGCGAGATTCATACGCGACCACTGGAAGGTCGCAATGAGGCGAGGAGATCCGGACGTTCTGTTGCAATACTTCAGTATGGTGAAGGTACTTCCCATGGCAGCTTTATGAAAGGCATTGAAGAGTGGTTGCCAGAATGGTAGCCTGCAAGTCCCGGTGTCCTCCTTCATGGGCATCAATTGTCATCATGATATCGATGAGACTTGCTCACTGGGTGACACTTCCACCTACTCCCGAAGAATTGTCCCATGGAAGGCTGCAGCTCATCATTCCGATGTTCGTGGACAAGACAACTGATCATCTGAAGCCCATTGTTGGCTGACAGCTGCTATACACTTCCTACATCTGAGCACAACTCGAATTCGATATTCCCTGCGATACGATGCTGGTGACCAACAATGATCCGCCGCATCCCTCTACCATCAAAGGACTGGAAGTCTTTGTTTTGACGGCATAACACGATTGTATTTCTACAGACAATGCAATACAACAATGCTTGATCTCGAAATAAATATCCATCACTACGGACACAAAGATATGACACCAAATTCTTTGTGTGCCACTGCTTTGACCCCCTCTTCACTCTTCTTTCATCGCATTAACACCATGAGCACGCTGAAGCATATAATCCCCCTGTTCGATCCCTCTCTCCAATCTCCTTCTCATCGGACTACCCAGTGCAGCACACGACATTCTCAACTCTACACCAAACTCTACTCCACATTCTTCAACCCGCTTCCACAGAGTCAGGTACTCTCTCAAGCAAATCCCCAAGAAGAATCCAGTAGAGGAGAGTTGTAGAATCCCTCGTGTCGCTGTCCCGGTCCCTTCACCACACAATCTTTCTCGGCCCCCCTCAACCACAACATACAAAATGTGCAACTTCACAACCACCTACCACACCATCTGCAAGCACTACTCCACCCGCCAATACACCTACTGCCCGCTGGCCGAATCTCAAAACGCCCTCGCCACCAACTCCCCGCAAAGCTGTCACAACACCACCGACATGGGCCTCGAGACGGACTTCACCGTATCCTGTATCATGTGTCAACGCACCCGTGCTCGCACCCTGTTCTTCACGGGCATCCCACCACAACCCGAACCGCAAGCGATCACGTATGGCATTGTGGCTTCGAGGTCTGTGGAGAAGGGGATTCCGAGTGTGTGTGTGACGAGTTGGGTGGATACTGGCTCTACTGGAAGTGGAAGTGGAAGTGGTAGGACCTCCCCATCCATGTCCCGGTGCGATTCGAATATGTCTTTGGCTTCCTTGTCTCCCTCCCTGGCGTCCATTTCATCATCATCATCCCAACAAAATTCTCAAGGCTCGTACCGCGGCTGGTCCTTCAAAGAAGGTAAGTTTGGAAATGCGCATTGGAGATCCTATCAAGATGACGAACAGGCCGCGCTCATTCAGCAGAAACGCCAGGCCAAGGAGAGAACTGCGCTCAAGTCTTGTCATGAAGACTATGAGTAGGTAAAGAGTACGGGCAGGCGGGCGAGGTAAGTTTTCGACCACAACAAGAACGGGAGGAGAGAAAAGGTTAGGAGGTAAGTTACTTGGCTTTCTACCGCTAATTCCACAGATCTTCCCGAGAGTAGAAAAAAAAAGAAAAAAGAAGTGATCCCCTGGAGGGAAAACTGAATACGAAATAAAACAAAGAAAAAAATATCGCCTTGGGGTAGATTAGTTAATAGATCGGCTGGACGGATTCAATTCCTGGTTTTCTGGTTGTAATATTAGGTATATACATGGACGGCATTTTTGGAAAGGTAAGTTGGGGGAAATGGGGGAATTCAATAGGGGAAATTCAAATGAGTAAGTTATCAAATCACCTCTGGACAAATCATGTCTCACCTTAGGTATGCATACATGCAAATTTTCGTTTCTTTCAAGCTCTCTTATACACATATCTTCACATACTCTCTCTCTCTCTCTCTCTCTCTCTCTTC